>NW_023660136.1:0-19882 GCF_015228065.2 Penaeus monodon | reverse complement strand
GTATTTTTTTTTTTTTTTTTTTTTTTTGTTTTATATTTCACACATGCATGCATATGTATGGCATGTCCCACATATGGCCTCTAATCTGGAAAATCTCAGGACTTAGGACAATCTTCGACCTGCCTACATTTTGAGACAGAATTGAGACAGATTTTTTCCCTTTGAGAATATTTTCAGAGATTTTGAGACAAATCTCGCAGTTGAGAATATTTTGAGCCCGTGTTAACTGATTTTACCTGCCTAGGCTAATGAAAAGGAACTTCACCTCGATTGCCTGCCTAGCCACTGGGGGGCCAAGCCAGCTCAAGTCATGCCGGGTAAATAGAGGATGGTGACCCGATAAAAACACCGGGCGGAAGGCAATGGCAAACCACCGCTCTAAATTGCTAAGAAAAAATCATGGAAGCCATGATCGTCAAGGCCGCGGTGGCCGAATGGTTAGAACGTCGGACTCAAGACTGTCACGACAGCAATCCGAATTCGAGGTTCGAGTCACCGACCCGCTTTGTTCCCTTGGGCAAGGAACTTCACCTTGATTGCCTCCCTAGCCACTGGGGGGCAAGCCAGCCCAAGTCAGTACTGGTCCCAAGCCCGGATAAAATAGAGAGAATGTTTACCTAAAAGGTACCACCGGAAATTTTCCGTGGAAAGGAACTGGGGACCCTACCACGTACTCACTCCAAGAGCATCACAACATGACAACTACAATTAAGTATCATGCTGTGACCACGGCGGCTCAGACATGAACCTACCGTAAAAGAAGAAGGGTAATGAAACCTGTAGAATAGCCCGCAACAAGCGACGGCCTCCACATTTCGGCAGAGGGTTTTCCCCAAATTTAAATTTTTCACCTTCGTGAATTTGAAGGTATTTATTAATCACAATAGTTGGGCAGAAGGCGACGTCACGGCTCCGGCGCTTCAGCAAAGGTCATTTCACTTTCATTAATCATGTTTATTTCCCGTAGATTATATTTGTCTGTGTAACGCTGGCACATTAGATTAGAAAAATCACATCTGCATACTTCGAAAGTAATTTAGAACCTGAAGTAAATTAATGAGCGCTAATGAACGATGTAGGCGATCGAAGGGCATTGTTGCCACGTTGCCACTTATATTATTTGATGTATGTCGGTTTTATTTTAAAACCCATAGTCTGCGATAGTTCCTCGCTTCCTACATCCTCCGCCCCTTTTCCCTTATGCCGGCCACCTGACCCGATCTCCCTTATAAGTTCGCTAAAGTGGTCAAAGTCGTATTTTTCTTTTCCTGGAAAGACCAGGATGATCAAACGAAGAAAAAGAAAGAAGCTTTTGGTCAACATAAAACAGCAGCGATGACTTGATAGACAAGCGTTCTCTTGTCTTTGGTAAACAAGGAGTGGTTTTGTATATAGTATATCTAATATAAGGCCGCGGTGGCCGAATGGTTAGAGCGTCGGACTCAAAAAAGTCACGAAGGGAAATCTGAATTCGAGGGTTCGAGTCACCCACCGCCCCGTTGTTCCCTTGGGCAAAGGAACTTCACCTTGATTGCCTACCTAGCCACTGGGTGGCCAAGCCAGCCCAAGTCTAAGTGCTGGTCCCAAGCCCGGATAAATAGAGAGAATGATTACCCAAAAAGGTACCACCGGCACTCTCCGTGGAAAGGAAAATGGGGGGCCCTACCACGTACTCACTCCAGAGCATCACAAATGAAAAACTAAATTAAGTATCATGCTGTGACCCACGGCGGCTCAGACAGAACCCACCGTTAAAAGATAGATAGATATTATATATGTATGTATAGATACATGTGTATAAATAGATAGATAGATAGATAAATGTTATTTTCTTTCTTCTTTTTTTTTTTTTTTTTTTTTTTTTGGGGGGGGTGACCTGAAAAAACTTAGAAGCGAGTCGCCGCTTTCTTTACATTTGATTAAACAGTACACACCGTGACCTCATACGAGGGTCGTTGGGCCCCGTCTCGGGTGCCCTGCCCTTACACACGAATTTTTTGCGTCTTACGAAAAGTTGTAAAGGAGTTTTGAACTTTTGGTCTCATATAACCAGCAACCCAGTGACAAGACAATAGTGATTGAAATAGTTTGTTTGTGGGGGAAAAGTCCCCCCCCTCCCGGCGAAGAATGGCTTCACCCGTAGTTCAGGGGATGTCTTCTAAATGCTTTCCCTGAAAGGGGCATCCCTAAAGGGTGACCCCGACGCCTAGGTGGCGCACTGAAGGGGGAATGGCAGCTTGAATTAGTGAACGAAAGCTAAGAAAAAAAGGAAGCGACATGCCTTTTAAACGCCTGGCCCCAAAAAAAATTTTATGCCCCTCCTTTTCGCAAAGGAAACCCCAAAATCGCTAAATGAAATGGCACGGCCCTTGGAACGCCCTTTCCGGCCGGGGGGTTTTTACCCCTCTCGACCTTTTGTGAAGGACACCTCCTTAACATATGTGTATGTCGCCGCCTGCAGAAATAATTTGACAACCTTTTATTGGAGGTAAATTTGGAGATTCCCTTAAAAATATGGTGACCCCCCCCCAAAAAAAAAAAAAAAAAAAAAAAAAAAAAAATGACAAAACCCTTGACACACTACACAAGGATCTCGATTTAAAAATACTATGGCTGACGGAGTTTACAAGGCCATAAGATGCATAAGGGAGGGGAAACCCCCTCAACGCATCCGAAGGGGAAAGGAGAGAAACCACCTTAAGACATACCATTTTTTGGGAAAAAATCATGCCCACCAAGTGGAGGGCATCCCATGTGATCTGATAACTGCATGGGTAGTGCCATGTCTAAGTATTGCAAGGGCAAGGCAGCTTGCAGATGTGGGAACAACATACTCCCCAAAAAAATGCCCTCCATTTTTGCGAAGGAGGTACTGCAGGTGCCCCAGTTTTTTCCCCACATATTTCAGGGGGGGATGACGGTGTGATGCCTGGCACGGGGGTGCAGGCCCTCCCGCCCTGTCCCCTTCCCCCCACCCCTGTGGCTACAGTGGACTCCCGGGGTTTAAAAAGGGAAAATTTTTAAACACGAATTTAGGTTTTATCCTTGGGAGCTTGACCTCGTATATAAGCGAAGTACCCCCTTGGGGAAAACTCTACGGCTTCACTCCAATTAATATATACGTGCTAACTTCTGCCCTTAATAAAAGGGGGGCGAGACACACCCCCTCTTGCGGAAGAAGAAGCTGCACGGATGCCCCAGGTTTTTTAGTTTACAATTTTTATACTTTTTCCGTTTTATCTTTCGTTTTTTTAGGGAAAGCCTATAAATTAATTATGAGAGCACCCTTATGGAATGCCACGTTAAAACCCCACGTGGGGCGTGGGTTTTAAAGGGGATAGGCTTGAAAACCCAGACAAAAGAAAAAATTTTAGTTATGTTTTAGGTTTTTTTTTAAATTTAAATGTTTTGTTTTAAAATTACTAGTTTTATAACAAAAAAAATTTTTTTAAAAAAAATTTGTTTTTAAAGGGATTTTCCCACAATCGTTAGGGTTTTGCCTGGCCAAAGAAAAAAAATAAGATTTTAGCACAAAAAAAACGCACTTCAAAATTAGGGGGTTCTCATTTTCTGGCAGTAGCTCTGCAGGCTGAGGCAGGAGGACCTAGATTGGTGCCCTCTTTTTTTTTGTGGTCTTTTTTTTTTGTTTTTCGGAATGATTACAGCGCCCCTTCGAGCAAGGTTTTTTGTTTTTTGAGAACTGTTTTTTTAGTGGCAGAGTTTTCATCTAGATGAATTACACTCGAGCGAGTGAATATTAGGCTGGGCCTTTTTTTTTGTCAAATGGTTTTCCAAATTTTTTTTATAAATTTTTAAAAATTTAAAAAAAATAATAGTTTTCATTCCCCTTTTATCGTGATTTTAAGAGACTTTTTGTGTTTTTTTTTTAAAACGTCCTTTATAAAAAAAATTTCAGGTTCTTGATTATTTATTTTTTTTTTTTTCATTTTTCTTAAATTTTATGATGACTTTGCTGATTGACCTGTAAGGGAAAAGTAAAATAATGAGCTTTGGGGTGCCCTGAAAGGGGGAATTGCAATTCCGAAATACCTTATCCTAAATTTTTTACACGGATGAAACCCCCTGCTCGTCTCCCCTCAAGTTACGTTTTACCATTTTTTTGTCTCGCGGTTCAAAAATTTTACCTAAACACACCCCAACTTTTGATCATGACCTGTCCCTCTTTTTCACAACACTTGAAAAACATTTGACTTCTCCCAAATACACCTCTTTTCCCGTAGTATTAAAGGGGTTGGGGAAGTGAGCATATGATTAATTTTTACAGCTGAGACACGAAAAGGGAAAATTTAAAATGTCTTAAGGATGGGTACATACGTACCACCCCCACCTGAGGACCAGCACGCCCCCCAACTAAAACCTGCGGCCAGCGGCCAACCCGGGGCTTGTGTGACGTCACCACCGCGAGATTTCCCGCAGCTGGACAGGGGGGGACAGGGGTCAAAAACTACGAGAAAAGGTTTGCAAATGGAGGAAGGGTGAACAGGTGATCTGTCCCACAGGGGTGTCTCGGGCCTCAAAGCTCCCTACTCTCGCCCACGCCCCCCCCCCCCCTTCCCCTTTCCCCGGAGCCAGCCGAGGAAAACCGCCCTCACCCCCGGCGGGGAGACCGCAGGTCTGGGGGGGGAATCCCCCGCAAACCATGTGGCAGAAGTGCCCCAAAATCACTTGCCCCCTGACCAAGGCAAAATATGGTTTGCTTCTAAAGGAAAGGGAAGCTCTGAAAAAAAAACAAAAAAATAATTAATGAAAAACGACTTTGAGACAAAACATGGAAAAAATAAGGAATGATTTGTTTACACTAGTGTACCTTTAGTCAAAAGAAAAACGAGGAAACGATGTCAGACCGCATGCTGTAATGGGAGGGGCGGTCAGCCAAAAAAACAGTATCGGCCCTTGACCGAATCCTGTGAGCACCCACCCGCCAGGTGATCGGGACAGCAACCGAGGGACTGTGCCAGAATGGAAAAAAGCTAAGATCGAATACAGAAAGGGTTAAAAAAGTTCCCGCATCGTAATAAAATCCAAAATATAAAGTTTTGTTTTAGGGAAACTGTAATTCGTAATTTTGAGTTTAACAGCAGAAGTACAGATTGCCAATAAAACAGTTCACATATATGTATATATAATAATTATTATTATATATATATATAATATATATTTTTAAAATATAATAAATAATATTATATATATTATATTATAATTTTATAAAAAACGCACAATCAAATTCATAAAGGGAATAGCGTAGTATTAACCCTAGGTAAGTCTAGAATTTTATGCCGTAAATATAAAATTTATGTTATTTTGTTACAAAGATAAAAGAGCCCCCCCATTTAAAGGATATTATTCTATGTGATACACCCATGAGTGGATTGTTGACAATGTAGTCACGCTTCAAAAAATTTTAAAAAAACGAGAACTTTGATTTTAAATTTTCATCTTTTAAAAAATCCAGACTGTTCGGGGTTTTTTCCCGAAAAGATATGCCAGATATCTAATTTTTGGCAGTTTTTCCCCCCAATTTTTTCAAACCAAGGCCCTTTTATGCATAAGCACTTCAATGCAGAATTCCACACTTGGAGAAAGCAACGTAATAAATAGGGGGAAGAATTCAAGATTTATTAATAGTAGACCTGACATTATATATTAAAAAAAAAATTGTTCGGGTTTAATTTGTATTAGGGGACCACTTGCAACCGAACAGATATACTGTAGAGAGCGATCAGCCTTAAATCACCTGGGCTCAAATAATTATCCCAGGGGGCCGGTACACTAAGGGCACGGGTCCTATCAATGACTACATTACCAGGGGTTTGTTCACAAAAACCCGAAGAAAAGGGCTCCAGGCCTCCCTGACGGAGGGGATCAATGACCCAAGACCCAAGGAACATTCCCGGGGTTAGGGTTTTGTAATTTTTATAAGAAATAGACGCAGACAATCTTAGAAGTTTTTTAAAACCAATAAGAAATACGGGAAAATTTAAAAAACTTAAATTCTTTGTAAACACTTGAAACAATTCTTGCAAAGATTAATTTCAAACTTCTGGGCTGAGTAGGGAGAAAAAATAAAGGCTGAGTTGTAATTTTATACAGATAATAAGACGACGACAATCTTTAGAATTTTCTTAAAACCAAATAAGAAATACAAGAATTAAAAATTAAATTCGTTGTAAACGCTGGAAACAATTCTGCAAAGTTTTAAATTTGTCAAACTTCTGGGCGACGGGGGGAAAAATAATAGGCTGAAGATAATTTCCATAACACCGCATTTCACATTTCACAAAAAGGGGTAATATGCTGAAAGGGGAGTGAGCCGGGGAAAATTCTCAGTTAAATATTTCCACAAGGGTAAAAGTTAAACCAACAATTCGAAAATAGATAGAAATTAATTTAGCAGTAGCCTGTGTTTAATTCTCCCTCCGATTTGCCGAAAAAACCGAGGGGAAAAACTGAGTAACCCTTTTCAAAAAGAAATAAAATTAAAGACATGACACAAATATTTCGGGGTGATTGTAAAGATGCGGGTTCATCAAAAAACCTGACACATGGATCAATGAATTTGAAAGATTTTTTTACTGTCATACATACGGTCAATCAAATTTACAGCATTGCATATATTTTTCAAAAAATCAGATTGACAAGTTTAGAGAAATTACAAATGAAGCCATGGGGAAATTTTTTTGGTCCCCCTAGAAAAAGGTTTGTGATATGAAAACAAACTTAATTTTACATTCTGTTTACGAAAAAATATCTACAAAAATCCCACAGTGTAAAAAGCAAAAAAGAGAACCTATCCATTGTACAGAGTCCAATATAGAATCATTACCGGACGCGAAGCAACTTAAGCTACTATACTAAATTATAAGTATTATACAAATGTTAAAAAAGGGGATACAGATCATGTGCCACTTCAGGAAACCAACGCTACAGCTGGCGCTATCTAAAACCACAAAAAAAATTTAAACACACACACCCACAACACAACACACCCAAAAAACACACACAAACAACACACACACCCCAACACACACACCACACACACACCACACACACACACAATATCTAAATTAAAAAAAGAAAAATATTAACAAACTCTAAATCCTTCCGGGAAAAAAAACATATTTGCCCATTTAAAAATTTCATACAAGTCTCGGCTAAAACAAAAAAATATCCCCACGATTCTGATCTAATTTAGATCCTCTATCGAAAAAACATCTTTTGCACCTTTCATCATAGCCGCTATAATCGAAGTAATTTTTTCATCCATAACCCTTATTATAAATAGAGGCTTTTTTATACCCCCGCTTTTATCAAAAATAAGTTCTCATTAGTAATTTTGCTATTATCTATAGCGCTTTATCTTAGCCCGCTTTTATCTGAAGTAAATTCCACTAATAACCCGCTTTTTATAGCAGGGTTTTTAGGGGGAATTTTTACTGAGTCTCCCTATTGACCCCCCCAGCTGCCCTTCAGACCTAGGGTGTTTGGAAGCACGAAGTTTAATTATACGTTCGGATTAACTCCTGCCTTTAATGGAAAAAGGGGGGAGAGCGTGTTGTTATAAAAACCTACGTGTGCCCGCAAAACATTTCCTTCAGCACGGGCATGGAAAACCCCCGGGTATCCACCCCAAATAAACAAATGAATTGTGTTTACCTATTTTAAAAGTGAGTTTCCCTCCCTTGGGTTTAAGGAAAGACAAAAAAAAATTAGTTTGATTCTACCCTTTGGCGTGTCCCTTTTTATCAAAAGGGAAACATCCATCGTGGCATCCCATTTTCCAATGCAATGTATAGTAGTGGCCACCCCCCCTTCCCCCGAGTACTAGAGTTGTAGTGAGAACAACATTTGCTTTATCAGTTCGTGGCCAGTCCTTGACGCATATCACAGACCACCCTTTGTCACTTTCCTTTAATCTATGTCTCTCCTTCATCTGTTTATCCAAGTTTCCTTTTAACCCGATTTTTATGTTTAATATTTCCCCCTTTATGAGTATCATTTGACCTGCCATTTTCCACCGTCTCCATTTTTTTTTTTTTTTTGAGAGACCTCGCTCCCATCCTGGCTAAACCCCTTTTTTTCTTCTTTTCTTCTTTTACAGTCTCTTTTTTACGCCCCTTACGATAACGGGGGTTTTATTTTTTTTACCCCAAAACCCTGTCTCTTGGAAAAATGTTCGCCAATCCTTTGTCTTAAAAAAAAAAATGGCAAGCATAAAAATTTTCGGGAATTCCCTTACTTATCATGTTTTCCACAAGGGAGCGAACTCTCATCCTGTGTCTTAACTTTTTTCGGCCGCTGTTCGAAATAGCGTCAAGAGTTTCCCCCAACTTCTCCTGGGAACCTAAAAACATTTTTTAATGCTTTCTTCCCCGCATCCGAACCACTCGAGCTCGCTGCAAAAAAACTTTTTAGTTCGTATTTTTTTAAACGCCCCCCTGTAAGTAGTCGCAAGAAGGGGATCTTTATTTTTTCATTCATATTTCGCCTGAGTTAAATTTTTCTACCCCTTTATCCATTCTTCAAGATCATGGACCCTTTTGCACGGGGCACTTCCTTCATAAAAGGGAAAGACGGTACTTACCTTTTTTAAAGATCTTTTTTTTTTCCCGGAACACTAATACTAAGATCAAGGGACGGCGGGGTGTCGAGGTGTTTTTTTATCCATTTCCCCCCTGGACAGTTCCCTCCCCCCCCCGGGGTCCCTTGGGTTTCCCCCTTACCCCTTTGTTTATTTTTTTTTTTTTCCCCCTTTCCCTGAGGCAAAAACCCAGTCACCTCTTCCTCAGTACCCTTACCTTTCCTTCCGGAAAAACCCACGCAAATTTACATTTTAAAAACCCAGTTTTACAAAAAAAATAGCAATAAAATTTAAACAGGGGCCCCTGCACGACTTTTTTAACGGGGCATAAGAAAAGATAACAAAAACCTCTTTACCCTACAATGGCAACACCAAAAGCGGAGAGCTTCAATCTCCCTTAATTACGGAGCCCTTTAAACCCAAATTAAGGCCCTTCTGAAGTTTAGAAGAACACTAGTTTTGGGTGCACGTTAGATATAAACAAAACAAATAAACAAAAAAAAAAAAAAAAAAAAAAAAAAAAAAAAAAAAAAAAAAAAAAAATTTTAAATATATTATTATATATAATTATATATAATATATATATTATATGTATATATATTTAATGTATAAAAATATTCATAAAAATATACTGTGAGTTTCATTAATTTTTAAATTCAATATACAGGGGCCCAAATATCAAAAAATGAAAAAAATACACATAAACCCCAGCAAAAATTACCAAAAAATTTTACGGGGTAAAAAAAATAAATGGAACCCCATCACGAGGCCGCAACGGGAAAGGGTCGGCGCGTGACAAATTCCCCGGAAAAAATCTCCGCAGTCGGCATCCGCCCTAACTCGACTCGCATGCGGGGAGGACCGTGACGTCAGGAGTGAGGTTAAGACGTTATAATGAGACGTCATCACACGAAGGCGAACGAAAGTTGAAAACAAAGACTGTTATGTCTACTTAGTGCTCAACTATGCTATGCGGCTATCAACCGTCCCGCTCTCCTACACTTACACACCAATAAACAGCACTATACTATAAGAACTGTACTTCACTTCACTTCTCCTCATATTCTTTGTACTTCGAATGAGAAACATGCAAGTATAAATGGTAAGGCAACCTTTAGAAAATGTTAAAAAACCCAACGAACAAGTAAAAAATAATATACGTAATTTTTTTTTACTAAAATAAAAGGGTTTTACTTATTTTACAAAGGGAAACAAGTGAATGAAGCACAACGAAGACTTGAAAGCTTTGAAAATTTAAAGAGTATTGAAAACTCTGAAAGGGAATATATAAAGTTAAATAAAACTGATTATATAACATATATAAAAATTTTTAATAGATATAATATATATAATATAATATTTAAATTTTATATTAAAATTAATAAAATATATATATAATAAAATATTATATATATATAATAATATATAATATATGTATATAAAATCTTTTTCTTTTTTAACTTGATATTTCCGTAGAGTTATAATCTTTTTAAGTTATCAAAGCTGTCAAGTTTTCGTTTTTCTCATTCATTGTTTCCCTTTAGTAACTAGTAAGCTTTCATTCTAGTAAAAAATATATACGTATTTGTTTTTTTGTTCGTGGGTTTGAACATTTTAAGGGGTTCCCTTTAACCTTTATTACTTGCAAGTTCTCATTCTAAGTACAAAGAAGTAAGGAGGAGAAGTGAAGTGAAGCATTTCTTATGTATAGTGCTGTTTATTGGTGGTAAGTGTAGGAGAGCGGGAGGGTTTGATAGCCGCTAGCATGTTGAGCATAAGTAAAATAAAAGTTTTTTGTTTTAAAATTTTTCGTTCGCCTTCGTGTGATGACGTCCATTATAACGTCTAACCCACCCCACGTCACGGTCCTCCCCCATGGGGTCGAGTTAGGGCGGATCCCGACTGCGGGTTTTTCCGGGGGGAAATTGTCACGCGCCGCCCTTGCCGTTAGGGCCTCGTGGTGGGTGTTACCATTTATTTTTTTCCCGCTAATATATTTTGGTAATTTTTGCGGGTTCAGGTTTTATTTTTTCAGTATTTTGATATTTGGTACCGTAGTATAATTGAATTAATATAAAAATACTCACAGAAAATTTAGTTTATGAATTTTATATCATTTATATATATATACATATATATATAATATATATATATATTAATTATTATATATATATTTTAAAAATTATTTTTTTTTTTTTTTTTTTTTTTTTTTTTTTTTTTTTTTTTTTTTTTTTTTTTTTTTCGTTTTTTAATCAAACGTGACCCCTAAATTAGTGTTCTTTAATTTTTAAAGGGGGCCCTTTTAATTTTGGTTTAAAGGACTCCGAAAATTAAGTGGGAGATTGAAAGCTCTCTTTTTGGGGTGTTGCCATTAGTGGGGGGTAGAAAAGGTTTGTTTCTTGTCTTATCCCCTGTTAAAAAAGGTCGTGCGGACCCCGTTTAATTCTATTGCTATTTTTGTGTAAGAGGGTTTTTTAAAAACTGAAATTTTACGGGGTTTCTCAGGGAAAGGAAAAGCGTAAGGGTACTGAAAAGAGGTGAGGGGTTCCCTCGGGGAAAGGGGAAAAAAAAACAATACCTAAAAAGGGAAGTGGGGGAACCCCAAAGGTACCCCCGGGGCGGCGGAGGAATGTCCGGGGGACAGTTGGAAAAAAAAAAACAGCCATCGAACCCCCGCCCCTTGATCTTAGGTTTAGTTTTAAAACGAGGAAAAGAAAGAGATCTTATAAAAAATTTAGGTACCGTTTTCCCTTTTAGAAGGGAAGGGCCCTGTGACAAAGGATGCATGATCTTAAAGAAGGATAAAGCGAGTAGAAATTTAAACTCAGGCGAAGATGGAATGATAAGGGAAAAGATCCCCCTTACTTTGCGACTACTTACGGGGATGCGTTAAAAACATCGAAAGCTAAAGGTTTTTTTGCGCGACCCAGAGGGTCGGGATCGGTGACTAAACGCAAAAAATTTTTTCTGGGGTCCTAGGAGAGAGTTGGTGAATCTTTGACGATATTGCGAACAGGCCGAAAAATTAAGAACGGATAGAGATTTTCGTCCTTTTGTGGAAAGATATAAGTAGGAACCCTTCCAAAAGAGTTTTTGATGCTGGCCCATTCTTGTAAAGGACAAAGGTTGGCCCCAACTTTTTTCCAAGATACGGGGTTTTGGGCAAACAAAAAAAAACCTACGATATCGTAGGGAGGCGGTAAAGGAAGAGACTGTAAAAAAGAAGAAAAAGAAAAAGAGGGCGTTACCAAAAGGATGGGAGCGAGGTCTCTAAAAAAAAAAAAAAAAAAAGGGCGGGGAAAGGTGGCAGGTCAAAATGATACTCAAAAGGGGGGAAGTTTTAACATACAATCGAGGTTAAAAGGAAACTGGGAAAAGGGAAATAAAAGGAGAGACATGTTAAAAAGGGGAAATGTGAAAAGGGTGATTGTGTTTGCGCAAGGAGGGGCCCACAGAACAAAAATGAAAAAATGTTTGTCTGCTCACTGCAAGCTTATACTGGGGGAAAGGGGTCGGGACACCTATAGACTGTGGCTATGCAGAAGATAGTCAGCCACGGATGGATTTTTCCCTTTTTGATAAAAAGGGACACGCCAAAGGGGTAAAATCACGACTAATTTTTTTTTGTTTTTCCTTAAATCCCAGAGGGGAGGAAATTTCCCCTTTTTAAAACGTAGGAAAACCCGATTATTTGTGTTTTGGTGGTGGATACCGGGGTTTTACCATGCCAGATGGAGGGGAATTTTTTGGGGGCACACGTGGGGTTTTGTATTACAATCAGCTCTACCCCCTTTGTCCATTAACGGTCAGGATTTTAAACCCGAAGTAGTAAATTAAAAACATTCGTCGCTTCCATCAGCCGTGGGTTTTTTCTGAAGGGGCGTGGAGGGAAATGGGGGAAGCTGCATAATATTCCACAACAACCCTGCTAAGAAAATACAGGGTTTTAGTGGAATATATTTCAGATAAAGCGGGGCTATAGAAAAGTCCTATAAAATAAAAAGTTCTAATGAGAACATTTTTTAGATAATGGGGGCATAAATAAAGCCTTATTGATAAAAGGGGGTTTATGGATAAAAAGTTTACTTAGTTTTTATAGGTGGCTATTGAGGGAAAAGGTGACAATAGTTTTTTTTTCGAGTAGGGGGGATTAATATTAGATGCAGAATCTTTGGGGGTTTTTTTTGGGTTTTTTACCCAAGATTAGTAAAATTTTTTAAAAGGAGAAAATTTTTATTTATTCCTCGGAGGATTTGGATTACTAATATTCTTTGTTTTATCTAGTTTTAGATAGTGTGTTTTTGTGTGTGGTGGTGTGTGGTGTGTGTGTGTTTGTGTGTGTGTGTGTGTGTGGTGTGTGGTTGTTGGTGGTGGTGTGGGGTTTTTAATTTTCTTTTGGGGTTTTTTAGATAGCGCCAGCGTAGCAGTTTTGTGTTTCCTGAAGTGGCACATGATCAGTGTATCCCTTTTTTAACATTATAGTAATTTAAGTTTGTATAGTAGCATAAGGTTTACGCGGCCCGGTAATGAAACTATTTTGGAACTCTGTAAATGGAAGGTTCTCTTTTTTGCTTTCCACTTGGCTTTTATGTATGAATTTTTTCGTAAACAGAAAAATTAAAGTTCGTTCCATATTAAATCCTTTCTAGGGGCCCCAAGAAAAACCCTCATGGTTTATTTGTACATTTCTCTAAACTTCCCCAACTTGATTCCTTGAACAATATGGGTCAATGCAGATAATCTTGTTTTGACCTATGTTGCAAGTAAAAAAGTTTGCAATTTTAACTTATACCATGGTGTGGGTTTCTGAGAACTTGCATCTTGCAATCACCCGAAGTATTTGGGCTCAAGTCATTATATTATTTATTTTCGAAGGGCTACTCATTTCCCACTGGGGTTTATTTCGGCAAAGTGGAGGGGAAATAAGCCAGGTACTGCTAAATTAATTTCTATCTATTTTCGAATTTTTAGTTAATCTTTTACCCCCTTGGGAAATGTTTTTAACTGGAATTCCGGCTCACTCCTCTAGCAGCAAATTACCTCTTTTTGGAATGTGAACTGCGGTGTTATGAGAACTTATCGTCACCCTATTTTTTTTCTCCGTACGTCAGCACAAATTTTGAAAATTATATTTTGCAAGGAAAATTTTTTCCAGCGTTTACAACAAATTTAATTTTTTATTCTCTGTTTTTCTTATTGGTTTTAAGAAATTTAAAGATTGTCGTGTCTTTTTACTGTTAAAAATTGCAAGTACCTATTATTTTTTCCCCGTAGTCAGCCCACAGAAGTTTGAAAATTAATACTTTGCAAAAATTGTTCAATTTTCAACAAATTTAAAGTTTTTTTCTCTGTATTTCTTTTTGGTTTAAAACTTCTAAAGATGTCTGTCGTCTTTTTATCTTTTAAAAATTTGGCAAGCTCCTGAACCCGAATGTTTTTTGGGTCTTGGGTCATTGATCCACCTCCGTGCGGGGAGGCCGGACCTTTTTTTTGGGGATTTTTCGTGAAAGACCCAGTTAATAGTATATTGATAGGGGGCCCCGGGCCCTTTGAAGGTACTCCACCCCCGGGGGGATAATTATTTGAGCCTAGGTGTTTTAAGGCTGGTCGCTCTCTACAGATAGTCGTTCGGATTGCAAATGGTCACTAACTAAAAACCCTTACCATAAACAAATTTTTTTAAAATATATAATGCGGATTACTATTAATAAATCTTGAATTCTTCCCATATTTTTTACTTTTGGTCCCAAAGGTGGATATTCGCATTGAAGTCGTTTAGCATCGTCCCTTGGTTGTGAAAATTGGGGGAGAAAAATACCCAAAAATTTAGAGTTCTGGTATAATTAACGGTGAAAAATACCCAAACGTCGGGTTTTTTTAAATGATGAAATTAAACATCAATTTTTCGTATTTTTTAAATTTTATGTGACAGCGTGATAATATGCAAAAATCATCAGGGCTGTTTTCACATTGAATAATACCCTTAATGGAGTGTATTTATTTTGAACACGCAAAAACTAAATTTTATATTTAGGAAAAACATTCTAGATCATTCGCTGGGCTTAATACTCCCCAATATTCCAATAAAATTTGAGTGCGTTTTTTTATAATATATATTATATATAATAATTATAAAATATATATATATTTTTATATATATTATTTTATTATATATAATTTTAATATATAAAATTTTGAAAAACAGTTTTTTTATTAGGCAATCGGTACTTCATGCTTTATATACTCTAAATTACAAATTTACAGTTTCACATAAGAAAAAAAAAATAGCTTTATGATTATGGATTTATTCAGATACGTCGGAAACTTTTAACCTTTTCTGTCATTCGATCTTAGCTTTTTTCCCATTCTGAGCCCCCCCCCTTTCGGTTGCTGTGCCAGATCACTGGGCGGCGGGTGCGTCACGGGTTTGATGTCACAGGGACCCGATCGTTTGTGGCTGACAGCCCACTCCGATTACCCCCGGCGGTCTGACATCGATTTTCCTCGTTCTTTTTTTGCAAAATGGTAACACTATGTCACGAAAATATCATTCATTTAAATTTTTTCCATTTCTGTCCCCGCGTTTTTTTCATTAATTAAATTTATTTTTTTTGTTCCAGAGCTTCTTTCCCTTTAGAAGTTAAAGCACATTTGTCGCCTTGGTAGGTGGCAGGATTGTGTCACTTCTCCCAACATGTTTGGGGGGATTCCCCCCCAGACCGCGGTCATCCCTCCCAGGGTGAGGGACGGTTGCTCGGGGTTTTCCCGGGAAGGAAGGGGGGGGGGGGGGCGTGGTCGAGAGTATGGGTTTTGGGGCCCCCGAGACCCTTGGAGGAAGCATCCCTTTGTTCACCCTTCCCCCATTGTGAAAACCGTGTCTCGTGTTTTTTGCCCTCTGTCCCCCCGTCAGCAGGCGGGAAATTCTGCGGAGGGTACGTACAAGGGCCGGGTGTTCCCCGGACGGGGGCCGCGGTGAGTGGGGGAAAGCCTGCTGGCACTCAGGTCGGGGTGGTACTGTAGGTACCGACCCAAAAATTTAATTTTCCATTATCGTGTCTACTGTGAAAATATGACACAGAGGCTCCTTCAAACAACCTTTAAAGTACGGGAACGAGGTGTATTTGGGGGAAGAATGGAAATAAAGTTTTGTGAAATGGGGGAGGTCATGAAAAATTTGGAGTGGGTAGTAAAAAATGTAAAAAAACCCGCGAGACAAAAGAATGGTAAGACTTAACTTGACGAGGAACGAGCTGGGGATTTTCACGTAAAAGATTTGGGATAAGGCTTTTTGGGAATTAGAATTCCCTTACAGGTCAATCCGCAAAGCTCATATTTTTATTTCCCCACGGGGCAATCAAAAAGCTCATCAAAAAATTAAAAAAAGTGAAAAAAAAAAAAAATAATCACAGAACCTAAATTTTTATTAAAAAGGGCACAATTTTTAAAAAATAAGAAAACGAAGAGATCTTTTAAAAATACGAGACTAAAAGGAACTGAAAACTAGTTTTTTTTTTTAAAGTTTTTTAAAATTCAAAAAAAAATTGGGAAGCCATTATAAAAAAAAATAAAAACACCAGCCTAATTTTTCACCCCCGAGTGTATTTTATCTAGTAAAACACTTCCACTAAAAAACATTTCTAAAAAAAACAAAATCCCTTGGGGGGGCGCTGTAATCAGTTCCAAACAAAAAAAAAAAAGCACAAAAAAAAAAAGGACACCCAATCTAGGGGCCTCTCCTGCTGCAGCAGCTACGCCCGAGAAGGTGAAACCCCCTAATTTATCAAGTTCGTATCTTTTGTGTAAATCTTATTTTTTCTCTTGGCAGGCAAACCCTAGATTAGGGGGGGAAAATAATTTTTTAAAAGAAAAGTTGTTTTAAAAAATTATTTTATATATAAAAAGTAGAAAACTTTAAAAACAAAACTTTAATTAAAAGAAAACCAAAAGCTAAAAAAAAATAGTTTTTTTCGTTCTGGGTTTTAAACCCTATGGCCTTAACACTAGCGCTCCCACGGGTGATAAACGTGGCTTTCCTAAGGGGTGTTTCCATTTTAATTTTAAATAGGTTTCCCATAAACACAAAAAGAAAAAAAGGAAAAAAAATTAAAATTGAAAAACTAAAATCCTGGGACATCCGTGCAGCTTTTTTTTCCGCAAAGGGGATGGGTCATCGCCCCCCTTGTTTTTAAGGGCAGGAGAGTTAGACGTAAATTTTAAATTGGGAGGAAGCACCGTAGATTTTTTCCCCCAAGGGATACTTCGGCTTATTACGGGGTCAAGCTCCCCGAAGGAAAAATCCATAAATTCGTTTTAAAATTCCTTTATAACCGGCGTCCTGTAGTACCAAGGGGGGTGGAGGGGAAGGGGGGGCAGGGGGGGCCCAGCACCCCAGTGCCAGGCAGCACACCTGTCATCCCACACCTGAAATAGAGGGGACAAGACTGTGCCCCTGCAGTATTCTCCTTCGAAACTGCGAGGAATTTTTTGGGGCAGTTGTTTTTCACCACTGCTGCACGGTCCCTTTTGCCCTGCATACTTAGACATGGTCACTACCCGCATTATAGCAGTCACGGGGATGCCCCCAGGGTTTGGTGGGCATGTATTTTCCAAAAAGTGGTATGTACTTAGAGGTGGTTGCTTCCCCTTTTCCTATCGGATGCGATTGAGTGGTTGCCACCCTTATGCACTCTTAGGCCCTTGTAAACTCCGTCGAGCGCATAGTTTTTTCAAGATCGAGCCTGTTGTAGGTGTAAAGGTATCGTCATATTTTTTTTTTTTTTTTTTTTTTTTTTTTGGGGGGGGGGGGGTACTAATTTGAAGGTAATACCTCCAATTTGATCCCCCAAAAAGGTTGTCAATAATTTTGTGAGAGCGAGCGCCTACACATATGTTAAGAGGAGTGTCTCCCCAACAAGGTCGAGGGGGGTACCCCAAAGGCCGGAAGGGGTTGCAAGGCCCTGTACCCTTTTCATTTATCGCGATTTCGGTGTCCCTTCCAAAATGCGAGGCGGACTAATTTTTTTCTTTGGTGCCAGTGGCGTCTTAAGGGCATTGTAGCTCTTTTTTTTTAGCTTTCGATTCACTAATGTCAGCTGCCACTTCCCCCTTCAGTGTCGCCCACCTAGGCGTGGGGATCACCTTTAGCGCATGCCCGTGCAGAATGCATTCAGAAGGACTATCCACTGAACTACAGGCTGAAGCGCATTCTTCAGCCGCGGGAGGGGTAGGACGTTATCCCCTACAAGCATAACTATTATCACATCACTATTGTCTTGCACTGACTTGCTGGTTATATGAGCCCAATGTTCATAAACCCCTTGTACACTTTCTCGTATATGACGCAAAAGATTGTGTGTAGGACGAGGGCCCCCGAGCAGGGGCACCACACGACCTCTCCGTATGAGGTCACGGTGTGTACTGTTATAATCAAATGAAGAAAGCGGGCGACTCGCTTACATAGAGTTTTGTCAGGTCACCCCCCCCCAAAAAAAAAAAAAAAAAAAAAAAAAACGAAGAAAGAAAAATAACAATTTATTTATCTATCTATCTATTTAACACATGTATCTATACATACATATATAGATATCTATCTATCTTTAACGGTAGGTTCATGTCTGAGCCGCCGGGGGTCACAGCATGATATTAAATTGTAGTTTTCATTTTGGTGATGCTTTTGGAGTGAGTACGTGGTAGGGCCCCCAGTTCCTTTCCACGGAGAGTGCCGTGGTACCTTTTTAGGTAATCATTCTCTCTATTTATCCGGGCTTGGGACCAGCACTTAGACTTGGGTGGCTTGGCCACCCAGTGGCTAGGTAGGCAATCAAGGTGAAGTTCCTTGCCCAAGGGAACAACGCGGCGGTCGGTGACTCGAACCCTGGGAATTCAGATTGCCTTCGTGACGTTTTTGAGTCCGACGCTTTTAACCATTCGGCACCGCGGCCTTATATATAATATACTATATACAAAACCAACTCCTTGTTTACCAAAGAAAAGAGAACGTTTTGTCTATCAAGTCATCGCTGCTGTTTTATGTTGACCAAAAGCTTCTTTCTTTTTTCTTCGTTTGATCATCCTGGTTTTTTCCAGGAAGAAGAAAAATACGACTTTGACCACTTTAGCGAACTTATAAGGGAGATCGGGTTCAGGGTGGCCGGCATAAGGGAGAAGGCGGAGGATGTAGGAAGCGAGGAGACTATCGGGAGACTATAGTTTAAATAAAACCGACATACATCCCAAATAATATAGTGGCAACGTGGCAACAATGCCCTTCGATCGCCTACATCGTTCATTAGCGCTCATTAATTTTCTTCAGGTTCTAAAATTTCTTTCAGAAGTATGCAGATGTGATTTTTCTAATCTAATGTGCCAGCGTTACCAAAACAAATATAATCTACGGGAAATAAACATTTATTAATGAAAGTGAAATGACCTTTGCTGAAGCGCCGGAGGCGTGACGTCGCCTTCTGTAACTATTGTGATTAATAAATACCTTCAAATTCACGAAGGTGAAAAATTAATTGGGAAAAAACCCCCTGCCGAAGTGTGGAGGCCCTCGCTTGTTGCGGAGCTATTCTACAGGTTTTATTAGCCTCTTCTTCTTTTAACGGTAGGTTCATGTGTGAGCCGCCGTGGTCACAGCATGATACTTAATTTAGTTGTCATGTTGTGATGCTCTTGGAGTGAGTACGTGGTAGGGTCCCCAGTTCCTTTCCCGGAGATTTCCGGTGGTACCTTTTAGGTTTACATTCTCTCTATTTTATCCGGGCTTGGGACCAGTACTGACTTGGGCTTGGGCCCCCCCAGTGGCTAGGTAGGCAATCAAAGGGGAAGTTCCTTGCCCAAGGGAACAACGCGGCGGTCGGTGACTCGAACCCTCGAATTCGGATTGCTGTCGTGACAGTCTTGAGTCCGACGTTCTAACCATTCGGCCACCGCGGCCTTGACGATCATGGGCTTCCATGATTTTTTTCTTTGCAATTTAGAGCGGTGGTTTGCCATTGCCTTCCCCCCGTGTTTTTATCGGTCACCATCTCTATTTAACCGGCACTGACTTGAGCTGGGTTGGCCACCCAGTTGCTAGGCAGGCAATCGAGGTGAAGTTCCTTTCATTAGCCTAGGCAGGTAAAAAAACAGTTAACACTGTCTCAAAATATTCTCAACTGCTGAGATTGTCTCAACTCTCTGAAAATATTCTCAGAGGAAAAGATCGTTCAAATTTTCCAAAATTGGGGAGGTCGAAGATGTCCCAATTTTCCTTTGATATTTTCAGGAAAAATTAGAGGG
>NW_023660135.1:10000-15000 GCF_015228065.2 Penaeus monodon | reverse complement strand
AAGAAGATGGAATTTAGAGCTAAGAAAGATCCTTGGTGGAAACGCCGCATTGGAGATATCAAAAGAATAAGGAAAGATGTAAACATACTAGAGAGAGACTTAAGAGGTGAACTCAGCCACAAGAAAAGTGAAAAATTGCAGAGACTGAAAGAGAAATATCGGGTGAATAAGAAAGGTATTAAAACTGTGGTTGAAGAATTGAAACAAAGAATGATTGCCAAAAGTGCAAAAATTAAGAGATACGATCAAAGGATTTACCAATTCAGACAAAATCGAACATTTAGTGTTGACCAGAAGAAAATTTACAAGAAATTGAATGGGAGTAAAGCTAGAACAAACGAGGTACCAGATGCTGAGGAGAGTAGAAGGTTTTGGGGTGATATTTGGACAGTGGAGAAGGAACATAACAAAGGTGCAGAATGGCTGTCTGAGTTAAAGGTTGAAGTTAAAGGGAGACACTCGCAGGAAAGGGTCACTTGAAAATGTCAGAAAACAAGCTAAGAAAATGCCAAACTGGAAGTCTCCAGGCAAAGATGGTGTCCAGGGATATTGGATCAAAAACCTGACCAACATGAACGACAGAATTGCTGATCAACTAAATAAGATTTTGATGGAAACGGATACCCTTCCCAAATGGTTAACACATGGACGGTTGAGAACTATAGGCCGATAACATGCCTTCCACTGATGTGGAAACTGATGACAGGAATCATAGCTGATCAAATGTACGATTACCTAGAAAGAGAACAGCTACTACCTGATGAACAAAAAGGTTGCAGGCGAAAGAGCCGGGGTGCAAAAGATCAGTTATTGATTGACAAAACAATCCTGAAGGATTGCAGGAAAGGGCACACTAATCTGGCTATGGCGTGGATAGACTATAAGAAAGCTTATGACTTCTTTTCCCCATAGTTGGTTTAGTGAGTGCATGGAAATGTTTGGAATAGCTGGTAACGTGAGTGAGTTTTTGCAAAGAAGCATGGTGCAGTGGAACTTGTCCTTAACTTCCTATGGAGAGGAACTTGGCGAGGTGGATGCTAAAAGAGGGATATACCAAGGGGATAGTTTGTAACCATTGTTTTTTTTCTTGAGCATGATACCATTATCGTCTTTACTCAGAAAGGTAAATGTATGCTATGAGTGGGGGAGAAAGGAGTATAAACTTAAACACTTACTCTTTATGGATGATTTAAAACTATATTACAAGAGTGAAGAACAGATAGACTCCTAATACAGACTACTCACATTTTTAGTATTGATATAGGCATGGAATTTGGAATCAAGAAATGTGGGGTTCTAGTCCTAAAAAGAGGGAAGTTTGTAATATGTGAGGGCATAGAATTACCGATTGATTAGATAATAAAAGAAGAACAAGAAGGATATTCTTATCTGGGTATTGTGGAATTAGATAAGGTGAAGGAGAATGAAATGAAAGAGAAAACAATGAAGGAGTATAAGCGACGGCTGAGGTTAATTCTAAAGTCCAAGTTGAATGGAAGAAACAAGGTAACTGCAATTATTACCTGGGTAGTAGCAATATTCAGATATGGAGCAGGGAATAATAAGCTGGAGAGAGAGTGAACTGAAAAGTATCGACAGAAAGACAAGAAAAAACTGACAATGTATGGTGCTATGCACCCAAAGAGTGATGTAGACAGACTATATATGAAAGGAAGGAAGGAGGTCGTGGCCTTATCAGTGTGGAACAAATGTGTAAAAAAGGGGAAGAAAAACAGCTTAGGTTTTTATGTGGCAAACTCAGAGGAGTTGTTGATAAGAGGTGTGTGTTCATCAGGAACCATACAGAGGAAAACAATGGAGAAGGAAGAATTCAAAAGGAGAAAGGCAGAAGAGCTCAAACAAAAATAGACAGGGAAAAGGGAATGCATGGGCAATTTGTGAGAGAGATGCCAGAAAAGGTAGACAGGGTTAAATCTTGGGAATGGCTGTCAAGGAGTGATTTGAAGGTTGAAACGGAAGCTCTCCTATGTGCCGCACAAGAGCAAGCAATGAGGACCAACTACGTGAAGCATTATATAGATAAGAGCAGTTGAAGTCCACTGTGTAGAATGTGTGGTAAACTAGGTGAAAGAATACAGCATATTATTTCAGAGCGAGAAATTAGCCCAGAAAGAGTACAAAAGACGTCACGATAACGTGGCAAAGAAAGTATCCTGGGATTTGTGTAGGAAACATGGGCTTGAGCATTCAGATAAGTGGTTATGAACACACCCCAGAGGGTGTTGTTGAGAACGAGGCCGTGAAAATTCTGTGGGATATCAATGTACAATGTGATAACGTCATTCAGGCAAGATGTTATAGTAATGCATAAGGAAAAGAAAGAGGCTCTAATAGTTGATATTGCCGTACCTGCAGATACGAGTATTGCAGAAAAAGAGTTAGAGAAGGTAGAAAAGTACCAAGATCTGAAAAGGGAAATAAAAAGGTTGTGGGAACTGCGATGTGCAAAAGTTGTTCCAGTAGTGATTGGTGCCCTCGGAAGCGTTACAAAAGATCTTGAATGTTGGATTGAAAATTGGACATTGGGCCTGAGGTTGGAGTACTGCAGAAGACTGCTTTATTGGGGACGGCAAGAATACTGAGAAAAGTGCCATAGCTTTAAAGAAGAAGGACAACTGTTAGCCTTTAGTCATTTGCTATGACTCGCCTAACAGGAAGAAAAACGGCAATAAGAACAGCCAGTGCAGAAATGCTTAAAATCCCATAATAATAATAATAATAATAATAATGATAATGATAATGATAATGATAATGATAATGATAATGATAATGATAATGATAATGATAATGATAATGATAATAATAATAATAATAATAATAGTAGTAGTAGTAAAAATGATAATAATAAAAGAAATAACAATGATAGTGATAACAAACATAATCATAATGATAATAAGTTATAATAAAAATAACAATAATAATGATAACAATT
Organism: Penaeus monodon; assembly: GCF_015228065.2. Taxonomy (NCBI): domain Eukaryota; kingdom Metazoa; phylum Arthropoda; class Malacostraca; order Decapoda; family Penaeidae; genus Penaeus; species Penaeus monodon. The sequence continues at coordinate 12,047 of NW_023660135.1, read as the reverse complement.
ATAATAGCGATAACAAAGATAACAATAATAATGATAATAATAATAATTATTATTATTATTACTACTAATAATAATAGTAATAATAATACTCATTATTATCATTATTATTATCATAAAAAATAATGATAATAGTAATAAATGATGATAATAATAATAATAATAATGATAATAATAATAATAATAATAATAATAATAATAATAATAATAATAATGATTTAATAATGACAATAATGATGACGATGATGATGTTACTATTGATAATACTAATACTAGTAATAATGATGATGATGATGATGATGCTGATGCTGATGCTGATGCTGATGCTGATGGTGATGGTGATGGTGTGGTAATGGTGATGGTGATGAAGAGGAGGAGGAGGAGGAGGATAATAAACAGGATAATAATAATAATAATAATAATGATAATATTAATAATAATAATAAATAATAATAATAATAAAATAATATAATAATGTAATAATAATAATAATAATAATAATAATAATAATAAAATAATAATAATAATGAGATAATAATAATAATAATAATAATAATGATAATCATAATGATAATGAATAATGATAAAATAATAATAATGATAATAATAATAGTAGTAAATTTATGATTATAATGATGATAAGAATAATGACAATAATAATAATGATTATGATGATAATGATAAATAATTTTAATTATAATAGTGATAATATAATGATGATAATAATGATAATAAAAAGATAATAATATTGATAACAGTAATAATAATAATAATAATAATAATAATAATAATAATAATAATAATAATAATAATAATAATAATAATAATAATAATAATAATAATAATAATAATAGTAATAATAATGATAATGATATAATAATAATAATATAATAATAATAATAATAATAATATAATAATAATAATAATAATAACAGCAACAACAACAACAACAACAGCAACAGCGCCAAAGAGGAGAAACTATAACAATAAACAACGAATGCAACAACAGCAGCATTCTCCACCATGACGTCATTCCTCCAACGACAACAAAATCGTTTTCTCTCACAAAGACAAAAGTCGGCCCCGGGCTAAAGACTTTGCCCGTAAGTCGACTAAGTTAATTATCTTCGGTTCAGATCTTGAAGGCAGTAATAAGAGACGATCGGGATGCTGTGCAATTTCTCTTGATTGCGGATGCTATTACCTCTCCTGCAGTTCGTTGAGGGGGGGAAGGGGTAGGGATGGGGGGGGGGGGGTGCAAAGTATGAGGTCGGGGCAAAATGGCGGTTTCGTGTTAAAAAAGATTTGGAGGAATGAAGTGTAGGAGTGAAGGGAAGGAAGGAAGGAAGGAAAGAAAGAATTAGAGAATAATAATAATAGTAATAGTAATGATAATAATGATGATGATGATGATGACGATGATGATGATGATGATGATGATGATAATGATATAAACAAACAAAAATGATAATAAAAGTAGTAGTATTACTTATAATAATGATAATGATGATGATAATAATAATAATAATATGAAGAAGAAGAAGAAGAAGAAGAAGGAAAGCAGGAGGAAAGAATTCATGAAAGATAGGTAAAACGTGAGAGAAAAAATTAAAGAAAGAGAGAATAAAAAAAAATAAAGAAAGAAAGAGAGATAGATAGACAGAATGAGAAAAATAAATTAAAAAAAGAAAAAGTTTAAACAAAAAAGGAGAAAGGAAGGAGAAAAGGAAGGCAGAGGCGAAAATAATAAGAGTTATTCGGAAATCAAAAGTTTTGATAATGGTAAATTGGTTGTTTGGTTGCGAGGGCCTGGTATGGCTGGTGATTTCCTTATTGGCTGGATGATGGCACTTGATTTATTAGTCACTTGTATCATCATTTTGTAACAAGCAGTGATTTATTCTCTCTCTTACTCTCTCTCTCTCTCTCTCTCTCTTCTCTCTCTCTCTCTCTCTCTCTTCCTCTCTCTCTCTCTTCTCTCTCTCCTCTCTCTCATCTCTCTCTCTCTCTCTCTCTCTCTCTCTCTCTCTCTCTCTCTTTAACACCCACA
>NW_023660134.1:0-19884 GCF_015228065.2 Penaeus monodon | reverse complement strand
CCCTTTTTGTAAAACCCCTTTTCCAGTAAGCTCCTTCGTCCCGGGAAACAGCCAACCACGACTGTTCCATACAGGAGGGAGAGGAGTGACTTTTTTCCAGGCAGTTCTTTTGGCAGGGTGATTTAACGTGAATCCCTTTTCTCTCTGAAACCCCCAAAGTTTACCTCAGTGAAGGAGAGGGGACCTGTCCCTGTTCCAGTAAGTTCCTTCATTCCTCTGAAATATAAACCCACAAAATATTTCACACAGTGAGGGAGAAAGACAAAATTTTACCAGGTACTTCCTACAGGGGAACTGATGTTCGTCTAGAGCGCTATTAACAGAACCGGCTGAAGGCCTGACAAGGGGGGCTTCCCCTTGCCTATCGCCCTTTTCGAAAAAAAGAGAGTGGCAGTACAGTGGTCTGCCAGACCAATCCCTAACAAAAGAATGGCAACTCTATGACACCGTAAGGAGGTTTAAAAGGGGCCCCCCCAGACACACCTCCCTGGGGGGGTTTAAAGGTCTGCCCCGTCCGAGCACGCGCCCAAAGATGGGGTCCGTTCACCAGAAGGGTGCAAGAGTAACCTAATGCCGAAAATTCGCATGGGAAAGAGTAGGCAAATAGGGCACGAAGTACATGCAAGCACATAGCATGGGATAAACAATGGGGGGCGCGAAAAACCGTCCGGTAACGCGGAAGGCCGAGGCCGAGATTGCATGGGCCCGGGGTGGTGCACTCTTTAATATGCCCATGCAAAAGCCACACGATGAGGGATATGGCATAAAGGAAACTTTTCTTGCTCGGCCCCCCCGCTGCGCCCCGCCGCCCCCCTTCCCGGAACCGATCACCCCCTTCTTGAATCGCCCCAATAAAGGGACCGATTCACCGCAGGGAGAGAGGGGAGGGCCTTTCGTCTATCCTCTTCTGATTGGCCCCTCCTCTTTTTATTGCGTTGTTGCGCAGACAGCAGAAAAACAGGGGGGGGGGTGGAGGCGACAGGGGGGGGTTTTAAAAATTTCTTTGTTATCAAGAAAAATATAATTTTCGCAAATTTTGCAGTGTTATTTCTTTAGAAAAACCGGCTTGCTATCACTTTTGTATTCATATTTTGCTCTGAGGTATTTTACAAGGTTCCTTTATCTAATATAAAAGATATTTTTATCCCTTTTTTTATCAACGGATAATATATATTATATATATATATATATATTATATTAATTTTAATATTAGAGTGATTTTTAAATATTCAAAGGGTTTTTTACTTCCCCGCGGCGCATCCCTTTGGGATGGTGCGGCGCGGGGGGAAAATTTAGACCCCCTCGTCTAAGCTGCGGGGAAGAAAAACCCTTTTGAATATTTAAAAAATGGACACCATAAACCGTACCTGTCAAAAATTTTCAATATTTTAATTAAAAGGTTCTCTCTCTCTCTCTCCCCTCTCCTCTTCTCTCCCCCCTCTTTTATATATATAATATAAAATTAATATAATATATATAATATATATCGCTTGATATAAAAAGGGAAAAAAAATATTTGTAATTAGATAAAAGGAACCTTGTAAAATACTGCTCAGAGCAAAATATGAAATAAAAGGGGAAGAGATGATGACAAAACCCGGTTTATCAAATGAAGATAAACACTGAAAAAATTTAGCGAAAAATATTTTTCTTGTAACAAAGAACTTTTATAAAAAGCCCCCCCCTGTCCCCCCCCGCCCTCCCCCGCCCTCGTCGCGCCGCCCGCCCCCGCCGCCCTCGTCGTCGCCCCCCGCCCCGCCGCCCTCGTCGCCGCCGCCCTCGCCCCCGCCGCGTGCGGTTTTACTTCCCCGCGCGCGCATCCGCTTTAGTGATGAGGCGGCGCGTGCGGGAAATAGACCCCCTGTCTAAGCTGCGGTCAACATTACGGGGAAAATATTCTCTGACGACGAAAAAGGGACGGTGATAACGTGGGATTTTTACATGCTGAAGATTTAAGTAACCGCCAATAAAAGTTTTTTTAAACAGGCATTGTGAGGGTGCCTTTGGCGGTCGACATTTAGGGGGAAAAAATGTACAGCTTTCTCAGCGATGTATTGTCTCGTGGAAAATGTATTGGAGGTTTGGGTATTTTTTCTTAATAACAAGGTTGAGGTATTTTTTATGAAAAAAACATATTTTTGATGCATGGAAGCATTTTTTTTTTTTCATTTAAGAAAAAAAATTTACACTTTTACATAAAAATTTTGGTAAAATATAGCATGAAATGACTCGGATGGGGTTTGTAGTTTTTAAAAGCCTCTATCAGAATCTGAATGCTCTTCCCGAAGGGGTGACATGCCGGAAGACAGCAAATCGGCCTTTACCGTCGTTTTTGTCTACGAAGGGAAAAAAAAATAAATAATTGGGGGGAAAGCGAAAAGCAAAACTTGAATGAATGATGGAATTATAATTCTGAAAAAATTATCGCGGCAAATTTTTGTACTATGAATTGGTATTGCAGCTAGAGTAATTATCTTTTTTATCTATAATGAAAGACATATTACTGTTTATCAAATTTATGTTTTCTTCGCAAGGAACCTAAAAGTTTTGATTGGCTAAAAAGCACCCCAATTCTAAGAAAACCAATGTCAATAATTTTTGGGTTGTGTGAAGTTAGTATGCTCCAATTTGATTTAATCACCTTTTTTTTACATCCTCGCGGAAAAACATCTGCTTAGTCGAGGGAGAGGGGAGGAGAAGCAGTTTTAGGAGAAGGGTGAGGCCTCCCCAAACGAGATATGGTTTTTTGATAGGGAAACAGGCTGAGCTAGCGAACATTGTGTGGGGAACATGTCTCGAAAACAAAACCGAGGCGAGCATTTCAAAATTTTCTAGCTATCTGAACAGGGGGGTTTACCTTGGGTCAAATGTTTGAAGGGTGCGATTTCCTTTGTAGATATCATTAACTATGCAGTTCTTCACAAAAAGGAAACGAAAAAAGTATTCTATGGGTCGCTTTATTTTCGCCCCCCTTTTCATTTCGCACGTCCAAAGGTTTTTTAGTATGTCGATGAAGTCATTATCTCGTGACAAGAAGGGTACCCCCGAACCGTCTGAGGTTGTCCGTTATTGGATATTGCCTGAGCATTGTCAGATTTTGGGAAAGGGGTTTTTAGATAAAAAGATTTTTTGTTAAAGATGATAGCAATGCTAAACTTTTTAACATTAACCATAATTTCCCAAGTTGAAAAAACGTCAGTTCAATACATTTACTTCAAAAATCACCCTTGTTTTTAAAAAAAAAAGGCTTTTTGCTTCTCAAGTTATAAAAGAAGCTTTTCCCCCCCTATTATGAGTAATGCGAATATTTATTCTCCAAAACGAATGCTTTTTTATTTGTCATTTAGAAAATATTGCTCGGTGCGGCTTTTTCCCCTTTAGGATTTGGATTTTAACCCCTTTCTTTAACTTACCTCCCGACGTATGTGCTGTCTTTTCCCCTTTTACTGCCATGTAAAATAAGAATTCAAATGTAGACACACAACAAGAAAGCACCTTTATAGATAACTCGGTTAAGAAAAGAAAAAAGAAAAAAAACCATCATTTGGGAAAAATCAATGGGGCTGCTAAGATCCTCGCACGAGGGTGTCATAATTTTTTTTTTTTTTTACACAGGGGAAAAAACATATCCTTGGTCAAAAAATCTCTGCTTTAGGCGAATTTGACTTTGTCATTGTCCAATACAGTACAATTAAAAAAGCTTTATAACATGTGGGGTTAATTTTTTTTCCCTTTTTTTTATATCTTAAAAAAATTTTTTGTTTTTGATAAAGACATAGTTTTAAAAGGGAAAAAATAATCAAGTGAAAGCCTTTTTGTTTACAGGGTTTTGATTTTGAAGTAAAAATAGTTTATAGGGGCCTTAAATGTTTTCGTACTACAACCACTAGGGACTAGTGAAAAATCTAGGCAAAGGATTTTAAGTATATATATTTTTTTTTTTTGGTATGCTTTGTTTTAAAAGTATTCAAAAATATTAAAGAGATCGAGGAAATTTTTTATTCAGTCCACGAAAAAAATTTTTTTCTTTTTGATGGGGGAAATTTTGAGAAAATATATGCATGTTTTACTTAAAAAGGGTGGCGAATGTACGTTCCCGATAAAGTAAATCCCCATGAGGCGGTGAGGTGATCGTCTTTTAAAAGAAAAACAACTTATTAGCCCCATTCTTGCTGCATATTTGTAAAAAAGGCAATGAGGGGGAAATCGAGAAGTAAAGTTTGGTTGAATTATACCCGTTGGAAAGGGTTTATTTTGTCCTTTTTATAATATTTTTCCCGTTCTTGTAGGAGAAAAAAAAAACATATTTGCAGATAAATGAACAAAAATCCGTAGTCCGACTTAAAGATAGCAATATTACCCCCGTCTTTATAGCATTTTTGTAGACTGGTGAGAAAGACCAGGGGGGGAAACGAAAAGTAAATTTTTAGTTGGATTTTTTCCGTGGCAAGGTTATTTGTTTTTTTTACATATTTCCCCGTTCTTGTAGGAGAAAAAAAAGCATTTTTTGCTAGATGAAAAAAACTATAGTAACCAACATGTGGTTACCTTTTCATATTTCCCTTTTTCTTCGTATATACTTGTAGGGAGGTATTAGACAATTTTGGGAGGGGGAGTAAATTACTGAAAAGTAGTCCCTTTGTTAATTCATCTTTTTCTTAATCATCAAAACAGAGGACCCCAATCGAGTTTCCCCTGGTCTTTTATATCAAAAGAGAATGCACGTATTGGCGTGCACAGAGTTATACATATGGGAAAGCTGAACTTTTTTTCCTATTTTGCTTTTTAGATTGTACAAAATTTAGAGCTAGGCGGGAAAATTTAGGAAATATCCCCTTGCCCCTTGAGGTTAATTAGCAAAAAAAAACGGTTTAGCCCCGTGGGGGAAGGTGGTGGTCCTAGTCGGTAGAAATTAAGTTCAGACGGGAAAAGGATGGGGAAACCGTCTTTTGGGCTCTCGCAGATGCGTTGAAAAACCTATTAATGCTTCTAATAGAAAAAAAACCCGGGGACTTTTCAACCGTTAGGTAATTTAAAAGTTTTATAAGCCTGAAATTTTTAAAGCATGAGAAGTGGTTATCGCTTTCATTTTCAAGAAAATTTAAGCTTGTTATTTTTATTTTTTTTTGTATTACACCTGTTAGGGGTGTTTGTAAAGCATAATAAAAAATTGAGTCAACAAGAGTTCATGACCTTTTTAGTGAATTGTATTTTTTTTAGAAAAAATGCCCCTTTTGGGGGTAAGAAGCTTATCAATCTCACGCGAAGTTAAGAAAATTTCTGTTTTTATTCTTATTTGGGTTGCACCGTTATTTATGATTAACCTGTTGTTAAGCCTGCAATTTTCAAACGTGCGTAGTGGTGGTTATCGCATTTTCATTTTCACAAAAAATAAACCGTTTTTTTATTTATTTGTGTTACACCTGTTTGGGCGGTGTTTTTATTCTTGAAAGTCTATTAAAGGAAGTTTGGTACAACAAGGTTTTTGATCCTTTTTTTGAATTGTATTTTTTTTAGAGATACCTTTTGGGGTGTAGAACGATAGTAAAAATGTTAAAAAAAGGAGGAGTTCGAAAATTTATCAAAGTTCCCCCCGAAGTTAAGAAATTTCGTTGGAATTCTTATTAGAGTTGCATCTTTGTTATATTTGCATTGTAAACATTTGTAAAGAATTTTATTATGGGCTTTTATGATTTTTTATATATATATGCCTATGGAGTGAGAAATGGATAGTGTATAGCATATATTTTTCTTATATTTAGTAATGCGAAAAATTTTCAATTTAGAAGGGTTTAAAAGGATTTTCCTTTTCGGTTTTGGGTAACCCCCCAAGGGCGAAGGCACCGCCACCTCATACCCCTGAATAAGAAGAAATGACATATTTTCACCCTCGTTTTATGAAATTCGGGGCGTATGATTTTATTTGGTCTGTTTGTTTGTACTAAAGGGGATTATGAAACCTTAATAAAGACATATTGATTACAGCAAGTATTTATAATCCTTTTTATTGCAATGAATTTTAATATTGGGGTTTTGGCGATTTAAAGTAACCGACGTGTCAAGAATTTACATTATTGCTCCGTAACGGAATTGGGGAATGCGGGTCGGGGGAGGGGGTTCCCGTTCTCGGGGCTTTGCGGTGTCAGAGCTGTAGATTTTTGTTTTATTTTGGGGCTTCTTCCTTTATTCTTATTCTTATTTTCTTTTGGGAGAGTAGAGACACCCCTTTGGTGAAGTATAGTCACATTAGAGGGACATTATGGATTTATGACGAATTTGAAGGGGGGGTCATGTCTTTAGCAGGATTAATTACGATTCAGTTACAAATTAAACAGGGAATAGTGGGGTGAGGGGGGGGGGGAGGGGGAGGGAAAGGGGGGAACTGTCTCCATCGGTTTTTGTGCTATTGTTTGTTTGCGTCTTCTTTCCCCTACCCTTATTTCTTCCCATCGGGATATGAGGGGAAAGTGGATCGGGGGGGGTAGGAACGGGAAACGGTGTTCCCCTTTTTGGCTTTGCGTATGTCAGCAGTGGGGGCATGTTTGTTTTTTTTGTGGCTTCTTCTTCTTCCTCTTATTCAGATTCTTCTTATTACTTCGGAGAGGAGGAGACACCTTCAGGTGGCGCTTAGCATCATTAGAGGGACATTATGGTTTTGATGAATTTAAGAGGGTGATCACTCTCTGTAAGGATTAATATCGATTTAGTTTCAAAATCAAACATGGGGCTATTGCCCAAAATGTTTTTACAATCGAAAAAAAAAGGTTTATATTTTATGACGAATTTTTTTAATCCCCTTTCATTAATTTTATTTTTCTTGGTACAGTGAGAGGGAGCAGAAAAATTTCGGTCATTAGCAGACCCGTGTGACCTATTTATTTTGATTTTTAAGTTTTTAGTCATTTGGAGAGACGGTTTCCCCCGTCGTAAAAGAATCAATTCTCGTTCGGTACAAATTTAAAAATGGTTGAAAATTGGGTGGATGGGGGAGCCCGGGTATCATCTGTAGCATCTGGCCACGGGTAATGTTTCGGTTCATATTTGGGTTTTTTTGTTTTGAGTATATTTGGAGTAAGGGGTGCGTGTTAGTCATCATTAGCTACGGGTTGGTGGTTACTATTTTACTCTGACAAGGTTTTTTGATACGTGGTGATCATTGATTTTGTAAACCCGCATTGGAGGAATACTGTTTTACATCACTGGTTTGAGAATGATTTTCGGATACGGATATGATTTTGTTAACACATTCAGTGGTATCTTTTGTTATGATGCACCCCTTTTCAAACCCCAAAGGTTGTGGGTTAGCCATTGGTGGGTTTCCTCGTGGTCATTAAACCTGTTTTACTCTCGACAAGGTTGTGATCATTTAAACTTTCACCTGTCACCCGCTTGGAGGGATACTGTCTGTAGTACATCATTTGTTTCATTTTTTCTTTTGATGCGTCATTACGAACATAAAATGCACATGTAAAGTGGTTAATGATTTCCCGGGGATTTATTTTGTTGTTTGGACATTGGTTGCGGTTAGCGGTTTCGTCAAAGGTCACTGATTACGTCATGGTCACTGGCCCTACTTTTACATTCATGTAGTCATGAAAGGGGGCCCATTTTTTCCACCACATTATCCGGGTTTTACTTCGATAAAGGGTTTTGTGGTTCGCTGTGATTTATTAATCTATGTCAACGGTCACCTGCATTGGAGGGGATATGTCTGTAGCCCCTCATTTGTTTCATTATTTTTTATGAGGCGTAGTACGAACTAAAATGTATATGTGAAAGTGGTTTAATGATTTCGGGTAGATTAGTGGTTGGGACATTGGGTTTCGGTTTTGGGGTTTTTGGGTTTTTGTCAAGGTCACGATTACGCACGGTCATGGGCCCACTTTTTACATTTAGTACGTACTGAAGGTGACGGATTTGTCCACCTAATTTTCCTGCTTTCCCCGATAAGGTTTTGTGGTTTCGCTGTGATCTTAAACTATGTCACCTGTCACCCGCATTGGGGGGATACTGTTGAGTACACATTGTTTATATTTCTCTTTTGATGCGTCATGTACGAACATAAAATGATAGTGAAAGTAGGGTTTAAAGATTTCCGGGGATTGATTGTTGTTGTTGGGAATTTGGGTTTCGGTTTGCGGTTTCGTCAAGGTCACTGATTTCGTCATGGTCACTGGCCTACTTTCACATCATACGTGCATGAATGTGCGCCTTTTGCAGTACGTATATGAATGTGGCCGTTCTGTCGTTATACCATACTTATATATATATAATATTATATATAAATAATATATTATATATATAATTTTTGTGTGTGTGTGTGTGTGTTTTGCGTGTGTGTGTGTGTGTGTGTGTGTGTGTGTGTGTGTATAACATATATATATATATATATATATAATATATAATATATATAAAATTTTAATATATTTTTGTATATAATCTATATCTATCTATCTATCTATTATTTCTCTATATATAGAGATAGATAGATGATGATAGATAGATAGATAGAAGATAGATAGATGATATAATACACACAGATATATATTATATATAATATAATATATATATAATATAAAATACGGCACTCTCCGTGGAAAGGAAATGGGGACCCCACCACGTATCACTCCAAGGATCACAAATGAAAAAATAAATTAAGTACATGCTGGCCACGGCGGGAAAAATGAACCTACCGTTAAAAAAAATATATATATGTGTGGTGTGTGTTGTGTGTGTGTGTGTGTGTGTGGTTTGTTGTTGTGTGTGGTGTGGTTTTGGTGTGTGTGTGTGCGTGTATGGTGCATGTATTATGTGTAGTATTTTTCTTCTTTTTAAAGGTAGGTATGTCGAGCCGCCGTGGTCACAGCATGATACTTAATTGTAGTTTTTAGTTGGATGCTTTGGAGTGAGTACGTGGGAGGGTCCCCAGTTCTTTTACGGAGAGTGCGGTGTTACCTTTTTGGTAATCACTCTCTATTTCATCCCGGGGTTTGGACCAGCAGATTGGGGTGCTTGGCCACCCCGTGGTAGGCAGGGGAAAGAGGGTGAATTCCTTTCCCAAAAGGGAACAACGCGCCGGCCGGTGACCGAACCCCCGAAATCAGAGCCCCTGTGACAGTCTTTGAGTCCGATGCTCTAACCGTGGAGCGCTCAGCCGAGGTTGATTAGGAAGGGCATCCAATCAGGAAAGGGCGGTGCTGCCAAATAACCGCTCGATACGAAATTGAGAGAGACTGAAGTCCTGTAGTGGAATGAATGGCTGTATAAAAATAAATAAATAATAAAAAAAATAGCTTTCATAATGGTTTTGGGGTGTGCTTTTTGTATGTATATATATATTGTGGGTGGGGGGTGTGTGTGTTGTGTGTGTGGTGGTGTGTGTGTATTAATAATAAATATATATATATATATAATTAATAATAAAAATATATACATAACAATAATAATATAAAAAAAAAATACTACTATAATACAACAAAATACAATTAATGTTTTAATGGTATATATATATCATTTTTAAAATAATTAACATTTTATATATATATATATACATATATATATATATATATATATTATATATATAAATATATATATATATTTTATTTTAATAATGTTTATGTGGTGTGGTGGGTTGTGTGTAGTGGTAGGTATGTTTTGTATATAATATAATAAAATATATATTATATATATATATATATATATATATATATATTTTATATATAGTATGTATTATAAAAATATTATATATATATATATATACACATATATATATTATATAATATTATGTTATATAAAAATTTATATATTATATATATGTTATATATATTAAAATATATATTATATATATACAAAAATATATATATATATTAATTATATATACACAATATATATATTATATATCATATAATATATTATATTAATATACAACCTACACCAACCACACACAGACACACACACACAAATACAAAAACAAATATTAAAAAATTTATATATATATATAATATATTAATAAATATAAATTATGTATATATATATAATATATAGTATAAATTTTTATAAGATATTTATCCCAATATATACATATATATTGTATATATAATGTGGTAAATTTTAGTATTATATAATATATGTTATATATAATATAGGTATATTATAATAATAAATTATAATAATATAATATATATATAATATATAATATATACACGCACGCACGCACACCACACACACACACACACCACACACACACCCCACAATTATATAATACACAGAAGACCCCACACAACATATATGAAAGCATACTATTTATTTATTTATTTATTTTTATACAGCCATTCATTCCACTACAGGACTTCAGTCTCTCTCAATTTCGTATCGAGCGGTTATTTGGCAGCACCGCCCTTTCCCGATTGGATCCCCTTCCTAATACCCGGCTGAGCGCTCCCGGTTTAGAGCATCGGACCAAAGATGTCACGACGGCAATCTGATTTCGAGGGTCGAGTCACCGGGCCCGGCGCGTTTTTCCCTTGGGCAAGGAATTCCCCTCGATTGCCGCCTACCCACTGGGTGGCCACCCAGCCAATCAGTGCGGCCCAAAGCCCGGAGAAATAGAAGAATGATTACTAAAAGGTAACACGGCATCTCCGTGGAAAGGAACGGGGGACCCTACCACGTACTCACTCCAAGAGCATCACAACATGAAAAACAATTAATATCATGCTGTGACCACGGGGCTCAGAATGAACCCCCGTTAAAAGAAGAAAACTAAAAACATATATCAGACACATACACGAAACAACACACCACACACACACACACACACACAAAAAACACACCCCCAACACACAAACCCACACACACCCACACCAATATATATTTTTTTTAACGGTAGGTTCATTTTTTGAGGCCGGGGTACGCATGATACTTAAATTTGTTTTTTATGTTGTGATGCTTTTGGAGTGAGTAGTGGTAGGGTCCCCATTCCCTTTCCAGGGAGAGTGCCGTATTATATATATATATAATATATAATATATATATATATAATATATCGTGTGTATTATATTTATCTATCTATCTACTATCATCTATCTTCATCTATCTATCTATCTCTAAATAGAGATAGATAGTAATAGATAGAAGATATAGATAATATACACACAGATATTTTTAATATAATATATATATAATATATATATATATATTATATATATATATTATATAACCACCCACACACACACACCACACACACACACACACACCACACCAACATATATATATAAAATAATAATATTTTTATAATATATATATATAAAAATAAGTAGGGGGTAAAACGACAAAAACGGGCACATTCATATAGTACTGACAGAAGGCGCAATTCATGCACGTACATGAATGTGAAAGTAGGCCAGTGACCATGACGAAATCAGTGCCCTTGACGAAACCGAAAAAGAAAACCAAGTCCAAAACAACAACATAATCAATACCCGGAAATATTAACCCTACTTAATATGCTTTTATTTTTCGTACATGAGGGCATCTAAGAGAAATAATGAAAAAATGATGTACTACAGAGGTTCCCTCCAATGAGGTGAAGGTGACATGATTAATGATCACAGCGTAACCACAAACCCTTTATCGAGATGAAAGCAGGAAATGTAGGTGGACAGAATCCGATCACCTTCATGTACGTACATGAATGGAAATAGGCAGTGCCCGTGACGTAATCAGTGCCCTTGACGAAACCACAAACCGCAACCGAACCAAGTCCACAACAACAACATAATAAATCCCCGGAAATCATTAACCTACTTCACATATCATTTTATTTTCGACATGACCCCTATAAGAAAAATAAGAAAAAAATGATGAGCTCAGACGAGTACCCCCTCCAAGAGGGGAGGTGAAAATTAAGATCACAGCGAAACCCAAAACCTTACAGAGTGAAAGAGGATAATGTAGGGGGGAAAAAATGGACCCCCTTCATGTACTCCTGAATGTAAAAAAGAGGCCAGTGACCATGACGTAATCAGTGCCCTTGACGAAACCGCAAACCGCAACCAAGTCCACAAAAACAAATCAATACCCGGAAATCAAAACCTACTTTCACATGTGCATTTATGTTCGTAAATGAGGGCACATAAGAGAAATAATGAAACAAATGTTTTGTACTACGACGAGATCCCCTCCAATGCAGGGCGGTGACAAGATTAATGATCACAACCTTGTCGAGAGTGAAAAGCGGGTTTAATACCACGAGGAAACCCACCAGAGGCTAACGGCACCCCTTGCGGTTGAAAAGGGTGCATCATAACAGAAAGATGCCCACTGAATGTGATTAATAATCAATATCCTTTCCCAAAATCATTTACCAAAAACCCATGATGTACAGACGAGTTCTCCTCCAATGCAGGTTGACATAGATAAATGATCACACGTAATCACAAAACCTTGCGAGAGTAAAAAGTAGTAACCCCCGGGACCTAGCAATGATGACTAACACGCACACCACAGTCCAAATAGTACATCTAACAAAAAAAAACCCAATATCCGAAACCGAAATCATTACCCGTAGGCAGTGCTACAGAGACTCACCGCGGCTCCCCCCCATCCCACCGAATTCCCTTTTTAAAATTTTGGTACCGAGATCGAAATTTGTTTCTTTTTACAGCGAGGGAACCGTCTCTCCTAATGACTAAAAACGTAAAAAATCAATAAAAATAGGTCACAAGGTCTGATGCCCCGTAATTTCTGCTCCTCCCACTGTACCAGAGATAAGAAACAATTTCTTTGAAAGGATTATAAAAATTCGTCATACTTTAAAAAACCTTATTTCGATTGTATAAACATTTGGCAATATGCACCATGTTTGATCTTGAAAAACTAAATCGAAATTAACCCTGCTACAACGAGTGATCACCCTTTTAAATTTCATCATAATCCATAAATGCCCTTAATGATCCCCAAACGCGCTCACTGAAGGATGTTCCTCCTCTCCGAAGTAAAAAAGAAGAATTGAAAAAGAGGAAAAAGAAGAAGCACACAAAAAACAAACAGCACCCAAGCTGGACTACGCAAAGCCGGAAAGGGAACACCCCCTTTTTCCACTGCCCCGATCCACATTCCCCATACCCGAAGGAAGCAAAAAATGGTGGGAAGAAGACGCAAACAAACAAATAGAAAAAAAGACCGAGGGAGTACTAGTTCCCCCTTTCCCCCCCCCCCCTCCCCCTCACACCACAATTTCACCATTTTTGAATTTGTAACTGAATCGAAAATTTAAACCCTGCTACAGCGAGTGACAACCCCTTCTAATTCGTCATAACCCCATAAAGCCCCTCAAATGATGACTATACTTTCCCCTAAAGGGGTCTCTACTCCTCTCCAAAGCAATAATAAGAATAAGAATAAGGGGAAAAGAAGCACACAATCAACAAAAATGCATACAGCTGGACAACGAAAAGTCCGAGAACGGGAAAAAAGCCCCCCCCCAAAACCCCGCATTCCCCCATATTCCTTTACGGAGCAAAAATAGAAAAAGTCTTGACACGTCGGTACTTTAAATGCCAAAACACCCAATATTAAGAATTCATTGCAATCAAAAGATTATAAAATACGTTGCTGTAATCAAAGTCTTTTTAAGGGTCTTCATATATGCCTTAGTACAAACAAACAGACACAAATAAAATCATATCCCCCCGAATTTCATATAACGAGGGTGATAATATGATCATTTCTTCTTTTCAGAGGTAATGACGGGGGCGGTGCACTCTCTCTTGAGGTGTAGCCAACAAGAAAAGAAATCCATTTTAACCCTTTTAAGTTTGACAATGTTCCATTAGTAAATAAAAGACAAAAATATTGCATATGACACTACCCATTTCTCACTCCATATGCAAAATATATAAAAAAAACATGAAAAAGACCATAATCAATATTTTTACAAATGTTTACAAATGCAAAATATAACAAAGAGCAATTAAAAAAAATCTCAACAAAAATTTCTTAACTTGCGGGAACGATGATAAACTTGCAAAAACCTCTTTCTTTTAACAGTTATACTAGTGGGGCTTACACCCCAAAAGGGTTATTTTCATAATAAAAATACAATTCAGTGAAAAGGGGTCAGAAAATCTTGTTGTACCAAACATGCCTTTAAATGATTTCAAGAATACAAACACGCGTCCCAACAGGTGATAAACAAATAAAAAAAAATAACAGGGTTTTATTTTTTGTGCAAAAAGTAAATGCGATAACCACCCCTACGCACGTTTTAAAATTTGCAGGTTAAAACAGGTTAATCATAAATAAAGGTGAACCCCAAAAGAATAACAACAGAAATTTCTTAAAATTCGCTGACGATTGATAAGCTATCTTAAAACCAAAGGCATCTTCTAATAAAAATACAATTCATCAAAAGGATCATAAATCTTGTTTTACTCAAAGCTTTATTATGACTTTTCCCAAAACACATCCTAACAGGTATAAAAAAAAAATAAAATAAAAAAAAACAAGCTTAAATTTTTTGTAAATGTAAATGCGAAAAACCCTATTCATGCTTTTAAAATTTTGGCTTTTAAAAAAAGTTTTAATTACCTAACGGTTTAAAAAATCACCGGTTTTTTTTTTAGAGAGCTTAAAAGGGTTTCAACGACTGCGAGAGACCAAGACGGTTTCCCCCCTCCTATTTTCCCTTGAACAGTTTTTATCTACGACTAGGCCCCCACCCGCCCCACGTGCGAAAAACCCGCTTTTTTTTGCTAATTAACCCAAGGGGCAAGCGGTATATTTCCTAAAAGTTCCCGCCTCAGCTCTCAATTTTGTACAACTGAATGCAAATAGGAAATATGTTCAGTTTCCCCTAGTATAATCTGTGCACCCCCCAATACAGGCATTCCTTTGATATAAAAAGCCAGGGTAAACATCGATTTGGGGTCCTTGTTTATGAGATATTTAAAAAAAAGATGAATTAGAACAGAAAGGGGATAGTTTTCAGTAAAATTTTCCCCCCTCACAAAATTTTCTATAGTACCTCCCTAAAGTATATACGAAGAAAAGGAAAAATGCAAAAGGAACCCCAAAAATTTTTTTACTATAGTTTATTCATCTAGCAAAAAAGCTGTTTTTTTCCCCACAAGAACGGGGAAAAAGTAAAAAAAAACAAATAAACCCTTTCCACGGAAAAAATCCAACTAAACTTTATTCTCGATTTCCCGCCATGGTCTTTTTTCCCCAGTTACAAAAAATGCTAAGAGACGGGGCTAGATAAGTCTATCTTTTAATCGGACTACGGCGATTTTAGTTTTATTTATTAGCAAATATGTTTTTTTGTCTCCTACAAGAACGGGAAAAAAAATTTTAAAAGGACCAAATAACCTTTCCAACGGGTATAATTCAACCCCAAAATTTTTTCTCGATTTCCCCCTCATTTCCCTTTTAAAAATATGCAGCAAAGGGAAAATGGAGCTAGATAAGTTTTTATCTTTAAGAGGGCGATCACCTCACCGCCGGCTATGGTGATTACTTTATCGGGAAACTACATTCAGCCCCGCTTTTTTAAAAAACATGCATTATTTTCTCAAATTTTTCCCCCCAAAAAAGAGAAAAATATTTTTACGTTGGCAGAATAAAACTTGACACTCGATCTTTTAATATTTCTGAATATTTAATACAAAGTCATACCCAAAGAAAAAAAAAAATATATCTTAACATCCTTTGCCTATGATTTTTTTACTATGTCCCTAGTGGTTGTAGAGCGAAAAAAAATTTTAAAGGGCCCCCTAAAACTATTTTTATCTTCAAAAATCAAAACACCCCTATAACAAGAAAGGGTTTTATTTATTATTTTTTCCCTTTTTAAAAACTAGCTTTATCAAAAACAAAAAATTTTTTAAAATATAAAAAAGAGGTAAAATAATATAACCCCACATGTTAAAAGTTTTTTTAATTTTACGGTATTTGGGCAAAGACAAATCAAATTCGCCCAAAACAGAGATTTTTGACCAAGGGGAAAGTTTACCCCCGTGAGTAAAAAAAAAAAAAAAAAAGTGACACCCCCGATGGATGGATCTTAGCAGACAGATTGATTTTCCAACTGATGCGTTTTTTTTTTTCTTTTTTCTTTAAAACCCATTTTTTTTTTTTATAAAGGGCTTTCTTGTTGTTTTGTCTACATTTGAAATTCTTATTTTACATGGCAGTAAAGGGGATTTTGACGGCAAAAATACATGAGGAGGTAAGTTTAGAGAAAGGGGTTTAAAAAAACAGTCCCAAAGGGGGAAAAAACCGCAACCCCAAACCCAAAATTTTTTTAAAGAAAGTAAAAAAAACATTCTTTAGGGGAAATAAATATTCGCATTACCTCATAATAAGGGGGGAAAAGCTTTTTTTAAACTTAGAGAAAGAAAAGCCCTTTTTTTTAAATACAAGGGTGATTTTTGAAGTAAATGTATATGAAAATGAGCAGTTTTTTCAGACTTGGGAAAAAGGGGAAGTGTTAAAATGTTATAGCATTGCTATTTCTCTTTTAAAAAAAAAATTCTATTTTTCTAAAAATGCCCTTTCCCAAACTTGACAATGCTCCAGGCAATATCCAGTAAAAGGGAAAACCCCAGAAGGGATCAGGGAAAACCCCCTTTTTGTACGAGAAATGACTTCAAACAACTAAAACCCTTAATGGACGGGAAATGAGGAAGAGGCGAACAATAAAACGGGGCACCATAGAAGTACTTTTCTGTTTTCCCTTTTGTGAAGAACTGCATAGTTAAGAATATCTACAATGGAAATCGCACCATTCAATCATTTGACCAAGGTAAACCCCCATGTTCTGAAGCTAAAAGTTTTAGAAATGCTCGCCCCGGTTGTTGATTTTTTGTAGCAACCCTTTCACCCACTCGTTCCCCTAGTCACGTCGTTCTCCCTATCAAACATGCCATATCTCGTTGGCGAGGCCTCACCCTTCTCCTAAATCTGCTTCTCCTCCCCTCTCCCTCGACAAGCACGATGGGGTTTATTTACCCGGGATGTAAAAAATGGTGATTTTAATCAAATTGGAGCTTAACATAACTTCACACAACACTAAAATGTATTGACATTGGTTTTATTTGAATTTTGGTGCTTTACCATATCAAGCTTTGGGGGTTCCTTGCGAAGAAAACATAAAATTTGATAAAACAGTAATATGTCTTTTATTTTGAGTATAAAATAGTAATTACTCGTAGACTGCAATACACAAAATATAGTAAAAAAAATTTTCCGCATAATTTTTTCCCCAATTTTTAATTCCTCATTTATTCAATTTTTCTTCTCGCTTTTCCCCGCAATTATTTTTTTTCCCCTTCGTAGACAGAAATACGACGGAACAGGGGACGATTTGCTTCTTCCCGGGCTGCCCTCGTCGGAAGGAGCATTTAGATTCTGAAGAGGCTTATAAATACTAACAACCGCATCCGATCATTACAGTAGTATTTTTCCAAATTTTTATGTAAAAATGTAATTTTTTTTTAAATGACAAATAATGCTACCAATGGGATCAAAATATGTATTTTTTTCAAAAAGTACCCCTAACCTTGTATAAAGGAAGAAATATCCCAAACCCCCAAACATTTTCCAGGAGACAAGTACATCGTTGAGAATGCGTAATTTTCCCACTAAATGGGACCCCCAATGGCACTCCTAAATGCCTGTTTAAAAAAATTTTACTTGGCGTTTCATATAATCATTTAGCATGTAAACTGCCCACGTTATCACCGTCTTCTTCGTCGTCAGAGAATATTTCTCCCTGTAAAGTTTACCGAGTTTGACGAGGGGCTCATATTCCCGCACGCGCCCCACTCATCACAACGGGATGCCGCGCGGGGAAGTAAAAAAGCACGCGGCGGCGGCGAGGGCGGCGGGGCGAGGGCGGGGAGGGGGGCGGGGACGCGAGGGGGCGGAGGGCGGGGGCGGCACGAGGGCGGCGGAGGGCGGGGAGGCGGGGCAGGGGAGGGGGGTTTTTTAAAAAGTTTTTTGTTATCAAGAAAAAAAAATTTTCCAATTTTGCAGGTTATCTTTATTAGAAAAACCGGCTTTGTCATATTTCTTCCTTGTATTTTATATTTTTTCCCCTGAGCAGTATTTTACAAGGTTCCTTTTATCTAATATACAAGATATTTTTTTCCCTTTTTTTAAACAAGCGGTATATATATATATATAAATATTATATATAAATATATATATAAAAGAGAGAGGACGAGAGAGAGGGAGAGAGAGAGAGAGAGAACCTTTATAATAAAAAATTTTGAAATTGTTGAAGGTACGGTTATGAGTGTATTTTTTTAAAAATTCAAAGGTTTTCTTCCCCGCAGCTTTGACGAGGGGCTTATATTCCCGCACGCGGGCCCCACTCATCACTAACGCGGAAACGCGCGCGGGGGAAATAAAAACCCTTGAAATTTAAAAAAAGACACTCTATAATATTATATATATAATATATATATATATATATTATTTAAATATACGCTTGATATAAAAAAGGGAAAAAAATATTTGTATATTTGAAAAAAAGGGAAACCTTTTAAAATACTCCCCAGAGGCAAAATATGAAATACAAGGAAGTAGTGATGACAAAACCGGTTTTTCTAGTGTAGATAACACTGCAAAATTTAGCGAAAATTATATTTTTCTTTAAACAAAGAACTTTTATAAAAAGGGGCCCCTCCCTGTCGCCTCCACCCCCCTCGCTGTTATCTGTCTGTCGCGAAAACAGACAGAAGATAACAAGAGGAGACCCAATCAAAAGAAGGTGCGAACGGTCCTCCCCTCCCCCGGGGGAATCGGTCCTTGATTGGACGATCAGAGAGGGGGGATGACGGTTCCGGGCAAGGGTGGGGGACGGGGCGCGGGGTGGGCCGACCCAACCCCCCAAAGAGAGTTACTTGATGCCATGATCCCTCGATCGTGTGGCTTTTGCATGGGCATATTTAAAAAGAGCACCACGCCCCGGGCCCGCAATCTCGGCCTCGGGTCTTCGCGTTACCGGACGGTTACGCGCCCCCCCTTTTTTGATGCCACGAGCTATGTGTTGCAGGTAGCTTCGTGCCCTACTAGCCTTCCCTTTCCCATGCGAATTTTCGGATTAGGATGACTGGCCCCCACCTTCTGGGAACTGGACCCCATCTTCGGGCGCGTCTCGGAGTGGGCAGACCTTACTCCCGCAGGGGAGGGTGGTCTGGGGGGCCTTAGAGGCCTGCCTACGGTGTGATGGGGTTGCCATTCTTTGTTAGGGTTGGGCGGAGACCACTGTGACTGCCCCTCTCTTTTTTCGAATAGGGCGATAGGCAGGTAGAGCCCCCCTTTTCAGGCCTTCAGCAGGTTCTGTTAAAAGCAGCGCTAGAAGAACATCCCCGTTTCCCCTGATGGAAGTACTGGATAAAAGTTAGTCTTTTTCCCTCACTGTGATGAAATGTTGTGGTTGATATTTTAGAGGAATGAAGGAACTTACTGGAACAGGTACAAAGGGCCCCCTCCCTTTAGAGGTGAAACTTTGGGTTTTTTCGAGAGAAGAGGGATTTACGTTAACTCACCCTGCAAAAGAATGCCTTTGGGAAAAAAAAATCAGCTCCCCTTTCCCCACGTGATGGGAAAAAGTCTGTGGTGGTGTTTTCCGAGGGACGAAGGAGCTTATGGAAAAAGGTACGAACCCACCTTCTCTCATGAGGTGAAAAATCCTTTGGATGTTCAGAGAGAAGAGGGTTCCCCTCCAAAAAACCCTCCTGCCCTAGGAACCTCCCCGGAAAAAAAGTTTTAAATTTCTCTCCCTCACTGTGGTGAAACATCTGTGGCCGGCTGTTTTCAGAGGGATGAAGGAATGACAGGAAAAAGGTGGGACCCCCCTCTTTTCTCAATGAGGTG
>NW_023660133.1:17500-19885 GCF_015228065.2 Penaeus monodon | reverse complement strand
TCCGTGTATAATTTAAAGGTTTGGAGCAAAATTTTTTTTGTTTTTTTTTTTTTTTAAAACCCTTAAAACGATTTTTTGGGCCTACGCAAATGGGTTTTATCAGTCACCCCCCCTTTTAAAAAAATCATAGGCGTTCTGGGCGGCCACAATATTATATATATATAATAATATATATTATTTTATATATATAAAATTTTTAATATATAAAATATATATAAATAAAATTTTAATATATAAAATAAATTTTATAAATATTAAAATTTTATAAAATAAAATATATATATTATATATATTATATATATATATATATTTTCATATATTTTAAAATATATATATATATATATATAAAATATTTTAAATTATATATCACAAATTTTATATAATATATATATAATTATTAAAACCCAAAACAAACCACACACACCACCACACCACAACACAACACACACACACACCACAACACACACACCAACACACACACCACACACACCACATGTAATATGAATATGATATATTTTTAATATGTAGATAAAATATACATGAATAGATATAGATATAGATATGTATAGATATAGTTTAAAAGATATAGAATATGAATACATAAACGTCCCAATATGTAATATATATATATATAATATATAAAATTATATTTTAATTATATAATATTATTATATTCATTATTTTTATATATATAATTTATATATATATAATATATATATATTATTTATAAAATTGTACTTTAATATGTACACACACGACCACACACACCCACACACACACACACCCCCACACACCCCCCAACACACACACACCCCACCACACAAAAATATAAAAAATATTTAAAATATATATAATATAATATATATATTTTAATATATAAAATATATATAAGGGATCACACTGTACTGTACTATGTGCACAAATATAGAAAAAAAAGGTTTAAAAAAATGATAAATTGGCCTAGTATTTCAAAATTATTTTTTTTCGAAGGAAAAGCTAGGGCAAATAAGCACTAAATGATTTTTTTATTAGCATTAAAGCGCATATAAGAATAACGATCTATTTTTTAATAAAAAAAATGCTTAAAAAAGTGGAACGTTTTTGATTTTAAAATTTGTGGTGTCACCACCTACCAAAAATGCATACACACACTCCGCACACACGCACGCACACGCACACACATATCTCACATATAGGGTATGGATCTTCTGGTCACTGTTTGACCTGGTTTCAGAAAATAAAAAAATTAACATTTTTTAACCCAAAAAATTTTGAGCGTACTCTTATGTTACTTCGGTTCCACCCCACTGAGCTCAGTGACAAGCTTAGAGAGTATTTTGCCCCCTTAAGGATAATATTTCCACCAATTTTTAAAAATCTTGGTGTGATTTCCCAACTTTACTTAGGGGGGGGGGAAGCTTTTGGGAAATTAAAAGAAGAAAAAACAAGCAAAAAAAAACAAAGCGCGAACTTCTGTTTCATTTTACAAAAAAATACCATTTTTATTTCAATCCTTTTTTGGGGGGGCATAACAAGCGGGACCCAAATAAACAAAAAAAAAAAAGAAAATATATGTTTTATATATTTTTAAATATATATAATATATATATATAAAATATTTAAAATATAATTGTGTTGTGGTGTGTTGTGTTGTGTGTGTGTGTGGGTGTTGTGTGTGTGTGTGTGGTTTTTGTGTGTGTGTGTGTTGTGGTGTTGTGTGGTTTTGTTTTTTGTCACTCAAAATCTGAAATAAAAGGATTATGAAAAATCGGGAAAACGTTTAATAAAAAGCTCCAAACCCATGCCTTATAAAATCCATCGAGCTGATACAATGAAATATGCTGGGGAAAGGGGGGAGTAATAAGAAACCAACCAATCCCACAAAGGGGTTTCTTTTTTCAAAAAGGGGACACTGGAGCTGGGTATTTCCCCCTAAAGGGCATCACCCGAAAAAGTACACCAAGGGGGGAGCAAGGTATTTTAAAGGGTTTTTTTTTATTCATTCATTTTGGAGGGGCTTTAGCAAGTACAGCTCCTTTTTATAAAGGATAATAATGGGAAATTTTCCCGGATATTTGTGTGATTGATAGGACGATGTTTAGATAATACGTGGGGAAATTTTACTAAATTATTATTACGAATAAAAAAAATTTTACTACTAGAATTGGCTCCCCATATCAAATCAAGTCGGGGGTAATGAAGGCTAACAAAATTTAAATACCTTCATATAGGGGGGGTAAATTTCGAAAACAGGAAATGTAGATTAGTCGTGTCGGAAAACATTAGATAACCCCAAAATTTTAAAAAATCATCAGTCACACTAATAAATACAAAGTGTGTGACCTTTCCGTTTTTCCCTTTGGTTGTGACAAAACTCACTGGGCG
>NW_023660133.1:0-10000 GCF_015228065.2 Penaeus monodon | reverse complement strand
AAAAGTACAATTTTCAGACCACCAAACTGCGGCCAATATTCAGGAATAAATGGCTATGATATGTTCAACCATATATCAGCCCCAGACAGATCGAACCAGAAATGTTCACGAATATTAGAGCAATTTCATGCCACCTGCTATAGGTAGGTCAATATAAAACCATCTGCCCTGACAAGGAAGAATAACTAAAGCTCTGCTCGGAGTGCGGGGCCAACAACCCCAACTACAGAGACTGTAATCCAGAAGTAAAAAAAGATGCCTCAACTCGGGAAGACTACCGGACCCTGGCCAGATTCCTGCCCGCCACAGGAAAGAAGCCAGGGAAAAACGAAACAAGAGAGGAAAAACAAAAAGAGGAAGAAAAAAGAAATCCCAATAAAAGGTGTACAACACACCGTTAACAACCATTGCAGCGCACCCAAAATCGTGGTTTAAAACCACTTATGCAAGAAATAGAGGAATAGGAGAAAGATAAGGTGGGATACTACAATTACCCCCCATGACTTATTGTAGGAATCATGAAGGCACTAATACACGCCCACGCTACAAAATTCATGGAGCCAGGTCTCGGCTTAGACACCATCCAGAAAGGTACTGAAAACAAAACAACTTGCAGAACTCGATCTCGGAACGGAGACTCCTGGGGGATCTCTCCAAAGTTCTCCACCACACACTTAACATCACAACAGAGAAACCCATTCTACACAAACCACAATATCCCACAACAACCCACAACCAGATCTCGGCCCACAGAAACGAGCCATGAGACTGAAGTTCTTCACTGCAACCACCAAGGAAGCACAACACCACACCAAACCCAACACACAACTGCCCACAACCCACGACAATCACCTGCCCGACCACACACACGCCAACAACACCACAACACCCCAAACCACTGTGGGGCCCTGCGAACACATCAGTCAAACCCAAAACACACATGTACACCGCAACACCAGACGTACCTACGGGACTCAGACCCTTCGCCATAGGGACTGTTATTACGACCTCAATCCAAAAACATATGGCATCCGCCTCTTCGCCGCGGACCATCACCTACAAACACCTCAATAGACTACCAACTGTACACGAATACAGACGTGGTACAATAAAATGGATATACACAAACATCCATAACCAAACCGAAATCACACAACACTTACACGCAGAAACATAACTTCATCCGCAGTACGTGATTGAAAACTTTAACAACAAACCTGAAGCACCTACAGAAGGCTGGTACGACACAACAAGTAACACCATGCTGCAACACACCACACATTACACTCACGCCCTCAATCATTCAACATAATGTATCACACATGGACATACAGACGAAGACAAGAACCTGCACCAGTACAGACTCTGATATCATACTCCTAACTCACACTCACTCAAACACCCACAAACAGGAAAATAGACAACTACAACACACGCTACACATCTAACAAAACAAACGAGGACAAAGACGGCATAGCCATTGCCGTCAAAACACACTCAAACTATAAACACTAGACACTTTCACCTCAGAACTCATGGCCATCGAAATAGACACCCCTCATGACCCATCATCCATCGCCACCACAATACAACCCCCCACGCCGACCTACATAAACCAACCTTGACCTCTTTTCTCACTCTTGCGACACCAAAACCAACATATATAATGGGAGACTTCAATACGCCACCACAGACTCTTCGGTTACAGAGACACAAATGCCGTCGGGAAGAGGCCGCGCTCACCATCTCCGACGGCAGACTCACCCACCTCAGCCCAGACGCCCAACATTCATACGTACCTAACACTCCACCACACCCACATAGTTTTCTCGCTAACGCACAGGCAAACCCTAAACTACCACATAACCACAGACGATGTCAATATCCATGATCACTCCCCGTGATACCTCACTCCTCCACCAACCCAATCATTTACCTACACCGCCCCGAAAGGAACCTGATCATGCAAGACTGGGAAGGGTTTAAAAAACAGCACTTGAGCACACATACACTACAGATCTCGAAGGGCAAACCCACGCACAACCATAAACCACCACCTTAAACCATGGTAGCCAACATACAGCTGCCCGAGAGGCAAACTTCCTAAACAACATTCAAACTCTTGTAACACTACAGAGAAACAACATCGTCTAAAACACTAAAAAGATACAATACAGACACCTTCGGAATTTTGCTGAAACAACAGTTAGGAACCAGAACTACACCACGACACAGAGAAATTCACACATACAATATCACCACGAACAAACACATGATCAACCAACAATGGGACACACTCACAATAAGAACTATGGCAACAACATACAAAGATCCTAAGGTACTTCTGGAGGAAACACCAGAGACTCTAGGAATCGAACAGACAGACGTCACATACATATACACACCCAACAGACCAAAGATAGACACTCAAGAGGAATGGAAGCTGTCCACTGGGAATTCGGGCACCGAACTTCCAAATCTCCCCTGCTGAAAACGCAACATTTGACCCAAACACAGAAGGCCGAGGTAACCCATCAGCTACTCGTGCCAACCCCTGATCTCCCATCACAAACAATATCCTCACCACACTCACAAACCAATAACCCTCTAATCACACCCCATCACAACCAGAAGAAATGGATATGCAGCACACCCATTCACAAATGCACAACAACAGGAAACAGCAACATCAACAACGTATCATGCAACACCTTTCCACCCATCATGCTCTCACGGCAGACTTCCCACATTTTCATTGCTGGCCCTGGCAACAGGACACTTGCCCCACCAAATTCAAACTGCTCAATCCATCCTCATACCCCAAGCCAGGAAAAGCACCTGACGAGTGACCCATCTTCCGGGCAATTTCACTGCTGGAGAGTTCCCGGGAAGTTGGCTTGAGAGGATTATCACACACAGACTTTAAAACACAACCTTGGATACAACGACATACACAAGCCTAAGCAACACGCTTTAGCCTCAAGAGTGACTTGGGAGGCGCAATCGCCCTCGAGTGAGATCGCTCTCAGTCTCGCAAACAAGCACCAACCAGCATTATACTTGAGACGGTCACCAAGGCGTTTGATAAGGTCTGGCATGACGGCCTGGCTCAAATACAAAATAACACAGCTACAACTGGGCCTCCACACTTCACACGCCTCTTGAGCAACTTCCTGGACAACAAACAGCCTCCATCCGCCTTGTTTTCTCCCCTAGGCCCCCCATTCATCTCACAATGGAGTTCCACAGGGCATCCGTCCTTTCACCAACACTCTACAATCCTCTACACTGCCCAACACTACCACCCACAGCACCCTACAGTACTAACACGCATCGCATACATTAACCCAAATGTAATCACACCCTTCCAATCCAAAAACATCATGAAGCAGCCACACAAACCGCCCTTAAACACGGATCAACAACATCGAAAACAAATGAATATACAGACCAACACAAACAATTCACAGTCATATACCAGTGGCCAGTACGCCCAACCACCCACGCCACTCACAATAAACCACACAGACATCACCATACGCAACCACAGGAAACATGCTAGCTTACACTTCAGAGCAGAACGTATTGCACACACACGCACACCCGAGTAAACCAAGCAAGCACAGCTCTCAAGAAACTCAACGCTTTTCACATACTGTCACAACAACCACCAAACTCTACAAAACTACTGTACTTATTCTCCGAATACACACACCCATTCCACTGATTGGCAGATCTCAAAAACACAAAAACTCAAGAGCAATCCATACAGAACAAGCACTATACTGGATAAACAACAATATACAGACAAATACGATACAGAATTACAGCACAATCACACCCCAAACATACAACATAGAGCCGCTGAACAACGCAGACACACAAAGCAAACGAACATGGACCGCATAACAACCATAAACAACACAAACTACGACGACATCATAGACAAACAACACAAACACACAAGCAAATCACACATGGTTGCCCGAACACTTCCCGCTAGTTAACGGAGATACCCCAAACCCCTCCTGCGAGCTAAAGTGCTTAATTGGTGGAAAGGCCATCCGATCTGCACGCATACGTGCGTGTGCAAATGAAGGATGTTTCCCAGCCTTGCAAGAAGCTCGCATTTTTGTATAATGCGTGTATTTTTATTTTTGATAATTTTTTCTGTTTTAACAACCAGCACATCAGACCACCTAGCAAAGGAAAAAGCCTTCGGACCGCTCACATCCACGGCCAACTTCTGTGTTTGTCTTCTTGTTATGTTTCGTGTTGCATGTTTGTGTTTTATATTGTGCTCGTCCGAAGGATGATTTCCAGCTAAAAAATACTATAATGCATATAATAAAACTCCAGATAACATCATGCACACACCCGCGATATCTATCACATCATGTTCTCAACAACACACAACCACCACTTTCACTACATCACCACCTCTCTTTAATAAGGAGTCTATGCGCTGTCCCACACCACCCTCTTTGTATATATATGTTTCTGTAATTTTCGACTGTAAATAATTCACTCGTTTCAGCTTCACCTTCACATACCCGCGCATCAAACCCCAGCAAGGAAAAAAGCCTCCGGAACCTGCCCACATCCACGCACAACGTTTGTTGTTTTGTGTTGTGCTTGTGCTCGGGTTCGGGGATGATTTCCAGCAAAGAAAACCCCATCAGACTCATCCCCATTAATTTCTTCACCACCGCTCCAACTACCTTCGCGCTGCTAATGCGGCAAAAGGTAACAACATACCCACACATTCAACGACATCATCCCACATCTCACTAACATCATGTTATCATTCATCATACGAGATTAATGCGCGTGGACACTCACCCTTCAATCCGTTTAATGTTTTAGTTAATGTCTTTTAAATGTTTTTTTTTCTTCTACTCTCGCAAAATAAACAACGAAGGGACCTCCACTGAACCTCGGTCTCTTCAGCTCAGCTGTGCAGGGGAGGCAGCGAGGGTCTCAATCAACCCGCAATATGCTCTCATAATGAGCCTCACAACTATTATGCTAATCCCTAGCGGGCGAGAAAAACAGGTGTCTCCTTCCTGCCCTATCCAACCTGGCTCCGGTAAAAATAAAAATAAAAAGAACAAACCACACTCCCACTACTGTAAACACACTGTAAACAAAGAAAACCCACGCAAGGGTTTCGCCCCCCTACTTTACACTTACCTCTTTTTTTTTTCAATTTCTAGGTAGCTAGCTACCCTTAGCTCTCTCCCTCCTCAAATTGAGGATTCCTCCCCACTCCCCCCCCCCCCCCTCTCCCCCCCCCCTTTTAGTTCCTCATACTCAAGGGCGCGAGAGTTCACGCTCACGCTCGACTGACTGGCTGGAGCATGGCTCCCCGCGTTGACCCCCAACCCTGGATTTCATGAAATAATCAGTAGCTCGTATTCACATTCTCGTAGTTTGTGGTGGTGTTGGCGCAACAGCCAAAGAGCATTCATTTTCTTGTGGCACGGTGAATATATACTTTGTAACCTCTCCGATTATTTACTAATCCATACACGCGGCCATTAAGTATCATATTCCTATGCTGCAGTCCAGCCAGTCAGCCTTTTAAAATATAATGAGAACGCAAAAAGCAAATATTATATTTACAATGAAATACTGTTTATAACGCACGAACATAGGAATCTGTGTAATGAGCAGATTATGACTACGCCATATAATTGAATAACAAGGAAATTAAATACATTCAAAATGGCAAATGAATGGCTGATCTAATTTGAGAACATTTATCATAATATATTTGATGATAATTAATTAAAAACACACTTGAAAACGAGAGGCCAGTAAGGCTACATTTCCTAGTTTTTCAACATAGACTATTATATTAATGCTACAACAAACGGTCTAATAAGCATTGATAATAATAACAATAATTTTTTTTTTTTTTTTTATCACTTATAATTGTAATTTATAATAATAGTAAATATGATAACTATAGAATAAATGAAGAATAGTAATGAAAACTCATTATCTATTAAAGCCATTTCGTGCATGTACGTTTTTCTAATTTATATATACATATATATATATATATATCTATTATATAATATATATATATATATATATATAGATATTTTTATATTATATATTATATTATTTATATATATATATTTATTTACATATACTTATAATATATATATATATATATATATCTATATTATATACATATATCTATATATTATATATATAATATCTAAGATATATATATATATATCTACTATAAAGAAATATATATACTACATATATATATATATATATATATATGTATATCTACTATATGATATATATATAATGTGTATATATTATATCTATATAATTATATATAATATTATATATATATATATATATTCTCTATATATATATATATACACACAACCCACACAAACGCGAGTATGTCTTATTTTTATATATAGATTATATATATATATATATATATTATATATATATATCGTATACTATATGATATCGAGAGATATATATATATATATATAATAATAAAATCAATATCTCTATATCTCTCTCTATCTCTTCTCCTCTCTCTCACACGCACCATACACACACACACAGACACCCAAACACACACACACACACATATATATATATATATATAGGAAATATATATATATATATATATAGATTATTAATATATATATATATATATATAAATATATATATATATAATATATATATATATGTATGTATGTATATAAAAGTAATAATAGAAAGGACAGGACGACTTCCATACAGGAAGTATGGTCATTAACACCGGAAACCGAAGTGGCTATCATTAATCGAATGCCCATAATCTGAAATCATTACCATATTTAAAAAGGCCTAAAACACACCAGACTACCTTGGGTCGACATGACGTATTCATAGCAGGAAGTAGGCATAATAAATGATACCAAAGTGATTATCTAATCAATGTCAGAGCTGGAAATCATTCACCACCTCTAATGATATCTAACACTGCACAACTGAAGGGCGGTCTGTCCCCCTCGCCCTCCTCCTCGCAGAGCAGGTGACTGGGCAGATCACTCATCTTATTACATTTCATGACATGTCATAACAGAGAGTAAGGGTAATTAACAACGCGGAATACCGAAGTGATTCTCCAAAGCAATATAATTCATATTAAAGAGGAAGAAGCATGAATCCTGAAAGTTATTATCACAATCAATATCGGAATTGGAAATCATTAGCCTGATCTCTAATGATGTCTAAACACGCACACCAGAAGGGTGCCCCCCCTCCTCTCCAAAAGAATGATGCCTAACACACACTTCGATACCTAGCGGGTGCCCCTACCTCTCTCTCCTCTCTAAGTAATGATAGTAAGAATTATAGGAAGAAAAATAAGAAGCAGCAACAACCTGCCATCCAGACTCTGACATACATAAGGTATGCAAATGTTAGTATGGATTAGGGACAGGTGCTAGCACAGATGGGCCCTCACACCTCTTTGATCTCGCCGCTCCTCTCCAAAAGCAGGTGACTGGACAGAACTTACTCACCTACTATGTGTCATAACAGGATGGTAGGGATAATCTGACTGGAGTGATGAATCGTCAAACAATGACTGTAATCGTAAAATCATTAACCAAATTTATGATGCCAACACACACCTGAAGGGTTCACTCCGCCTCCAAGCATGAAATAAGCAATAAGATGAAGAAGATATGAAGCAGAGCAAACAAATATGCATCCAGCCACTGACATAAGGCAAAGTTATATGCACCGCAATAATATAATTACCTTAACCATACTATCTGGTGCATAACTTTTGGGAAGAAAAAGTGTCTATTTCTTCTTCGATCCCTCCTCTTATATTCTTATAATAATTGCTTTAGAGAGAGTGGGGGGGAGGGGTACCTTTGGTGTTGTGTGTTGTGTGTTAGGTATCATTGCTTTAAGTAGAGGAGGTGGAAGTGGGAGGGGCATCTTCAGGTGTGGCGTGTTTAGTCATTCATTAGAGGGAACCGCCTCGGGCCAACTGTGAATCTGTTGATGACATGACGCCTCTCTGGTGTGGGAAAGCTGTGCAGAGGTGGCTTTGTGTGCCTTTGTGTCTTGTATTTCTAGCACTTGAGGCAGGTTTGCTTTAGTTTCTGACGTCAATTGATGTGGGCCAGACAACTTGTTGGTGATCAGGTGCTGGTAGCCATGATGCTCGGTAGCCAGTTGAGGAGTCACAGATGATGATGGTGCCACGGGGAGGAGGGGACACCCCGTAAGCGTGGGATGCAGCCCTCGAAATAAGGGCGGAGGTTTGCATCTGTTAGTTGCTCAGCTGCTACCTCTTTGTACCAATGGAGAACAACATTGGCAATTGTTATCCTGGAAAGGGCATCAGCTACCTGGTCATTGGAGCCTTTGACATTTGAATGTTACTGGTGAATTAGGCCAAGTATCGAGTTGCCTCTCCTTTTGTGGGTTTTTATCATTGGCTGTGGGTTGCAAGGAGAATGTTAGGGGCTTGTGTACACCGGGATGAAATACCTTTTAGAAAGTTTAGATACCCAGAAACTGACGCAGCTGGTGCTGTATTGGGTCATCCATAAACCTGGAAGGTTTAAGCAACATTCCTAAAGGGTATCCTCATGAACTAAAAAAAGCCCAATTGTGACTGCTGTCTTTGGGATGTCTCCTTAGCAATGGTATCTGGGGGGAAAATATACTGCAGCCAGCCAGATTCTGTGATGCAGCGGGAATCCAGTGCTAGGGGAGGAGCGTTATGATGCAAGATTCAGCATGATGGATTTCACCCTTTCGCGGGCTTGAAGGAGATCTGGTGTGAAATGGCGGCACTGGCTGTTGACAGGGGGACCAGTGGGACGATGTGATAGCGAATCGGTGTGAGGATAACTTCGCAGGTTACCAAGCTTTTTAATAGCTGGGAAATCTTTAGAAGTTCTGCAATTATGCCTTGGTCTTGGAGAAAATTAAGAATTTATAAGTCTGGTGAAAGTGTGCTTACCGACAGTGGCCTTGGCTAAGGTGCCATCAGTCACAGTGAGCAGCGAATGTCAAAATAACAAGTGTGGGAAATCGAGCCGAGGATGGATCGTGGATATCTGCCCCGACGAAAAACCCATGAGAAGGGGCAATGTCGAGGGCAATAAACGCTTGCCATAGGGGGAGATATCGGTAGCATTTACTGCGTGGAGAATGCGAGCCAACCGCAAGCCCATTGGTTGGGGCTTGATAAATTAGCAGGGATAGTGCTTTTTCCTCTGCTCCCTGTCATTTAAGAAGCAATGGCTTGGTCCAGTTGTTGACGCAGAGTAGCCACATTTTGGAGGTGCAGGAGAGCAGCGCCACAATTCCTGAATTTTTCGTTTTTCTGCCACGAACATGGAGAGTTTGTAGCGGCTGGCACGAACCCCAAAACAGTCATGGGGGGGGGGGATTCCCTTCTTTGTAGATGCCGTGTCCCTGAGTGTGGGGGGTTTTGGGGTTTACGAGCGGGATCCTGTCCCATGCAACATTGCAGCATATTACTAAAAAAACCCATTAGTCTGCCGCCTTAATGAGCTTGCTTGCCTGCTTACTGGGTTGTTTCTCTCTATACATGAATAATTAACTAAATAATGTCTGTGGGGTAGTTTAGGCAGCCCTAGTTTCTTAGTTTCTTTTATCAAGTCTTTTACTTGTTTTTAAGTAGCCAAGCCAGGTATTTTTTTGCTTTATAAATGTGATCAGCGGAGTACCAGCGAAACAAGATTTGCGTTTTTGGACAGTATTTCTCGCAACATATTGTGTGAAAAAAATAAAAAAAATAAATCATCCAAGGAATTTACAGTGACATACCACAACCGTCACAGATTCATACTTAGAAGATCAGTATTTGGTGGCTCATTTTATCCACACATCTACTATTTTATGCTGTATGCATGTTTCTTAACGTTATGAAACTAAAAAACCTATTTTGCAAGTGTCTCCCCCAATAAATTTGCGTCCAAAA
>NW_023660132.1:5000-19886 GCF_015228065.2 Penaeus monodon | reverse complement strand
GACTAGCAATCCTTTCTACTTATCCGCACTATGCGTATGATTAATTCACGCAATCACTTCTATATCCCACTTGCTTTATTGTCTTATTCGTGGTACATTTATCCGCAGATCCAAAATGCATCTGCCATATCTCTCTCCCACAGAAAAGGACGTTTTTCCCACAGATTTCCCCCACATTGCTCAACACGCTGACGGTTATGGGTATAAGCAGCCAACACGTAAGGTATCATTGGGCATACTGCCAACGCTTCACACCATGCTCTCGCCGGCCAAGAGTTAAGACACATCACAACAGATATTTCTCTAAGGAATATACCTTCTCGAAAAGCTAGATGTTACCCTTTATTGTTCACTTCTTTCATAACATGCTTTGAGAGTAAGAAGCTGTGTTCTTTATTAGTACAGTGACGTCTAAACGTCAATGGCCATACTGGCTGCATATTTCAGCTTTGATGTTGTAATATACAGAGTGACTTGAATTTTGTGACTTGAAGAGACCAATCCACCATCATGCTCGCGGTAAGTAACTATATAGCGACTATGCTGTACTAAATATCCGTATATATAAATTAGTGTAATAAGAGAAATCAGATCGTGTAAAGTAGACTTTGTTTATACTGGAAGGAAAACAGAATACTATAGTGTTAGTTCTACGTTCCTTTCCTATTTTCTATATTTGCTAGAGTTTGCTAACTTTGATTCTATAAATACTAGCTTGACGTTATGACTCATATGCGATACGAAGCGGTTACTTGTAAAAAGTATGTAAACATACTTAATATGTATATT
The DNA here is from genome assembly GCF_015228065.2 of Penaeus monodon. Lineage (NCBI taxonomy): Eukaryota > Metazoa > Arthropoda > Malacostraca > Decapoda > Penaeidae > Penaeus > Penaeus monodon. The sequence goes on along the minus strand of NW_023660132.1, from coordinate 19,097 downwards.
GATGCAATATATGTAAAGTATGAAACTGCATATTTTATGTGTCTTTTTACGCATATGTTTTAAACGTAGCTACTATACACATACATAAGTTTTATGACAGCGTTCTCTATCCTGAAGTGTAAACACGCCCATATCCCCAAAAGAAAATCATACAATCTCTGTCGTACCATGGATTTCCCACTGTTAATATGTATAAAACATAATTGATCTCTTAAAATGTCTGAGATAAATATAATTTATGTATTATTTAAAAGTTAAACATTATATATTATCATAATAAATTGTGTTAAGCATCCTAAAATAAAGAATTTGATAGCGCAACAAAGACCCCAGCGTTTGTGATCCTCATCGTATCGGTGTATAAGCGACGCGAGATAACTTGTGTTCCGGAACTCGATTGAGAGAGAGGCAGCCCTTCCAAGGACGATAAAGCTTCCACTATTACACGATGGTTTGTGTTTATTGTCGAGTACACTTTTTACCGTAATGATGAGCACAATTGTAATTGGTTTAAGGGTTGATGTATTTCAAAGTGTGATTAGATACGTATATTGGTGTGAAATTGCCGTTAGTGGGTGTAATAGTGTAATTGTCAATCTACTTTATCATGAAGAACGTACAGCTGTCAGAACATGTTGAATACGTAGCATTTTTGCATATATTATAAACAAGCTTAATTATTTTTCGGTGCATGTCCATTTAGCTTATCTGTATGTTTCTCAATACTAACATTAATTCAAAGTAATATTATATTTCTTTCTTTCTGTTACTAAAGGAAGTGCTACAAGGTTATATAGCATGTTGAAGAACAAGAAAATATTTTTTTGTTTCACAGACTCATGGCTATATATTTGAGTCAGAGCTTGACTAATTATAATAAGTTATTAACATATTTGATCCAGGCTAACACCTTGTAATGCATTCTGCTTTGAACAATTTTTAGGTTTGACTTCTATATGCAGCTCATATAAGTAGATTGGATTGTTTTGCTTTCACAGTTAGTTCAAAGGGAAAGTGATATGATTATATTAGATTAGATATATGTAATTATTGGACATTTGATATGGTGAGTTAAAATTTTACTATATTAATTTATATAACTTTTTTGCACTTCATATTTGTAGATTTTTTGTATAAAGGAATATATGGATAATGCATATTATATTACATATCATAGAGAGAAATATAAGTAATGATTTTAATTTTAGTAATTTTTCATTTCATGGATGACTTTTAAAATTAGAGTTTCTTTTTGCCATATGTGGATTATCTTGACCTGTTCTGAAACATTTTGTGAAAAAGTAGGATTTATTATCCTATGAATCCCCTATCAAAAGGATATAGGGCATCAGTTTTCCAGAACCTGACAATGATGGACCTTGCTCATCTAGTGACAGAGTTTTTATTCGTAAGAGGCCATCCTAGTTAGAAAAGGGAGTTTGTTAAGCATTTTCAGTTATGTAAATTTCATATGGTTCTTAGAGTTATACAAATATGTTTTATAATTAGATATATTGACGATTTCAGTTTCATGACTGGCTGGGCAGGATTTGTTGTGGGATATTTTATTTTCTTAGCACCATAATAATTGAAATAGACCCCTAGCAGTAATTTTCCTTAGTATTTCATGAATACCAAGAGCTAGTATAACTTCACAGGAATCATATTAGGTAGAACTGTGTAGCCTATTGTTAGTGATGAAGTGGCAGTACAAGAATATGCAGTGGAGCCCATACATCAACAGAATGGCAACCGTGCATGTAAGCTTGCCGTCATTTTCTGACATTCTTGCTTCCTCTTCCTGTTTCCTCAGAGTCTTCCTTTGTGCACCATCAACCCAGAACTCAAGGAGAAGCTTCGCAAGTTCAGGTTCCGCCGTGCTACAAACAATGCTGCTATTTTAAGTAAATAATGGTAGCATGTATTCTGTTCATATATTTTAAGTGTGTTTATTTTTAGTTAAAGGTTTTATAAGTTTATATGTTTGTGTTTCTGTGTGTTTTTGTCATTTGTTAAATATATACATATTTATTTTTTTATGGATTTTTGTTACAATTTTGTTATTATTTCCAGATACATGTAACAAAATCCAAATAATAGATTTCATACTGAGCTTTCTCCTGACCTAGCAATGTTTTATAGTTGTTGCATAGCTTTGTTGAAGAATTATTGTAATCATACAGGAAAAGGTATGACATATTAAAACTTTTTTTTTTTTTTTAGAGACCTTTTTTTAAAAGAATCTAATGATTACACAACAAATAGAAATATTTTTAAAGTGTCAATAAGAAGGCTATAAATTTGGACTTCCATGTTGTCATGGTCATTATGATTATCATTAACGATAGTGTTATTGATGTTATTGTAATTATTTTGTTATCATTCATTTGCCTGTTTTATTTCTGCTATTATTACTGTAATTGTTATTAGTATAATTATTTTTATTGTTATTACTGTTAATACTATTAGTGTTATCATCATGATCATGGTCATTATCACAATTATCATTGTCTTCAACTTCAGTCATTATTGTTGTCTGCACCAGCATCATTACTCTTGCAATAATTGTTTGTTTCATCTTTGTTTTGTTATTGTATAGTTGTTAAAAAATATCTTTATTGTCATCTTATGACTAATCATAACCATAAAATTACGGTTTTGGGCGTGCACACATTTCAAGGTAAAGAGTAAAGGAAACAATAGATTAAAGAATTGCAGACATTTTTCTTGTCTGATATTGCATCACAGATTGATAATAAAATGTTATTTATTCTAAAAAATAAATAACCTAAGTGAAAATCTCCATTGTTTATTGTAGCATGTGAGCCTTCAGTACTCTTTCTAGGTCAGCAAAACTCCACCTTTCTTCTTCTTCTTTTTTTTTTTTTTTTTTTTTTTTTTTTTGGTTTCCTCATTTTGAGTAAAATTTATTTTTTTTCTCTTCTCTTCTTTCTTGAATGTGCATGTATGATATACAAATTAAAGCTATGTAGACTTATGCTTGCTAACAAGTGAAATCTCTGTTTCACCTTGGAAAATGATGCTGTTAATGATAAAAGCTTAAATGGATTTCTAGACTGATATAAAAGATTCAGCTGAAGGCTATCTCAGGTTTTCACTGTAAAGAAGAGAGCCAAAATTTCTGGTAATATGAGAAGACTCACGGCAATTCATTTTCCAGTGAAAGTGGACCAGCAGGCCTCGGAGATCATCTTAGAAGAAGAGCTGGAGGACCTTGAGGACATTGACGAGCTTCGGGACTCCATTCCAGATACCCAGCCACGCTATGTGCTCATTTCATGGCGCATCTCCCACCCCGATGGCCGCATCTCCTACCCTATGGCTTTTATTTTACAACACCAAGAGGTAGAATTTTATGTTGAATTTGGCCCTTTGTCTGCCTGAGGGACTGGGACAATTTTTTTTTTATCTTCTATTTTTTTTTTTTCTTTTTCCATATTAGTTTATGTTATGATATTGTAAAACTGTATTCACTACATATTTTTCAGTGAGAAAAAGAGGTTGCAATAACGAATAGGAACTATCAGTATTTCAGTGCATGTAAGTGGATTAAATTGCTTCAGAGAATAAATTCAACTTACATATGCATGTTTTAGGCACCTTTGATTCAGTAATATTATTGTGTGTTTTTTGTATGTTACCTTTCATATATCAAAGTTTTCTGGTATTCGAGTTATGTTTATATAGTCTGTCCCTTTTTTTTTTTTTTTGTTTTATTTATTTCTGATGTTCTTTTTTACGTTGACTTGCTGTTTCAGATTGCCAGCCACAGCTCCAGATGATGTATGCAGGGAGTTACACACACATGATTAAGGAATGTAACCTAACAAAGGTTTTCCAGGTGCGGGACCTTGAAGAACTGGATGATGATTGGATTCAGAACAACTTAGTACGGTAAAAGATCTCTGTGCAGTCAACTAGCAGCAGGAAAACACAAGCAATGCCTCTCTTGATTCTAAGAATAGTGTGATTTTATTTCCTGTTGTCTCTAATTTTTTTTTTCCCCTATTTTTGTATGATGGGAAAATGATAGTGGCAGACGAGCTACTGTATTAACAAAAATGTTTATGATTTTTGTGACGAAAGATATTTGGTTGAGGGTAGACATAATGATTAATACAGATGGACCATACAAATTATAGAATGAGGCATAACTATAGTTTTATATTATAACACTAGTGTAAATGCACATCATGCACATATGCACAGGTAAACTCACAGACTTATACACAAATATATGTGAGCACACCTGCACTTCTATACCTTTACATTTTTAAATACACCTGCACATGCACACATGCTTCCATGTTGATGCAAACACGTATACAACATAATTTACTTATACATGTTATAACAGTAGATTCTGTTAAAAGAAGCATTCATAAGTTTTGAATAAGGAATGCTAGCTCAAATAGACCTAAAATATAACACAAATTTGCCTGACACTTGTATGGAAAACAGTTACTCAAATTGAAAGAATGTCTGTTATAAGTCAATTTTATCAATCCAGTGGAATATTCTGAGATGTGAGTTTCATACTCTTATTACCATGTTTATTTGTTTATTATTTATGACAGGGAGATATGCTAACAACACATAGCTATCACAAGACTTGAGTACAAATTCTACAAGTCATAAAGGATGTGTATAAAGTTACAATTAACTTACTAACCTTTTTTTTTCTCCATTTCATGTTTGTTTGTTTTGTGTTTGTTTGTGTGCAGGATTGTATAGATGAGTGTGTGTACATCCAAGCATGTATGTGTATTTATTCACAGAGATATATTGGCTTTAAGACATAGTTTAAAATTTCTGTGCATTTCTTGTACTGTTATAAAGAATTTGTTTTCTTTAAACATGAAATTTTTAAAATTAAAATATAAATGAAAGTGCATTAGATTTTGTGTGTGTGTGTGTGTGTGTGTGTGTGTGTGTGTGTGTGTGTGTGTGTGTGTGTGTGTACATGTGTGTGTACATGTGTGTGTGTGTGTGGTGTGTGTGTGTGTGTGTGTGTGTGTGTGTGTGTGTGTGTGTGTGGTGTGTTGTGTGTGTGTGTGTGTGTGTGTGTGTGTACATGTGTGTATATGTGTTTACATGTGTTGTGTTCACAGTGCACTTGAAAATGAATTCTTGGAATTTGTAAAAGGATCAAAGTTTAAAGAATGATAAGCTTTAAAATATATGTACAATTGAATGAGATAACAAAAACTGGAGTATGAGGATGTATAAATTGTTAAAATTGCCCTATTCTGCTGTTTTGGTGTCCTCTTTATAGATTATTGTCATTAAGAAAAAAAAAAACAAAAAACATTTTCACTAGTCAAAATCTATTGTAATCTTGAAATGCACAAAATCAAGGCTAAGAAAATGTTGCTTAAATGACTTCTGTATGAGGAGATGGCAGTTTTATCAGTGACTTGCAGAAAAATTGCAGTTTGTATATGAATGTTTGTGTAAGAGTGTTTTTTTTATTTCCCTTATTTAATTGCATATAGTTAATAGCAAGCACCACAAACAATTTTGTGTGTTATCTTCAACAGACTCTTACCTTATAGCAAAAGCATTTTTCTTCAGACTTATTACCTTATTAATTATTTATATGCTATATGTACACATAATAATTCAAAGCCATAGATTTAAAGTGCCATTGATTGTCATTGTCCTGAAAGAAGTGATTTTTAGTTCATTATTATTATCTATTTTTGCAGAAGGTTTACCTGTTAAGATGCAAAGACATTTCTCCTGATTGTGAATTGACTGTTAAGATATATTCTGTTTTGTATATAAGTAGATAGGCATTCAGTCTATAGAATGGAAAGAGGTATGCAAGTAGTAGATTGATAACACAAGGGAAACCATATATCTGTGTTTCTTGGTGGATATCTTTCATATTGTAACCTAGTTGGTTTAGCTGTTACTTGGTAACTTTAGATACTAGATTATTTTTAGTATTTTCATATTTAGACGTTTTTGGAAATGTAATATGAGAATGATGTAATGTTTTTCTTTTTATAAAATATAAACTATAGTATTTTCAGTGTGCTTTAACAAGTATATAAAATTCGTTTAACAATAAAAGTGGTATTCTATAAAACATTTCAGTAAATACCAAATATTAAAAGTATCTGGGATATTTTTGCATGCTCAAAAAAGGGATTAAAATTTTAAAAGTACCAAGCATTAAGTATCCCTACAAGGTTCCTTATGAAATAAATGATATAGACCATAAAAAAATACAGAACCTCGCTACCTCTTCCCCTTTTTTGATCTAAGATGGGTTTTGCTTAGTTTGGGAAATTTTTAAACCATTTCTTTAGAGTAAATAGGTTACATGTATGCATTGGATGATTTTTTTTTTTTGCATATTTTTTTTCATATCAAGATTCATCATTTTATGCCCAATTCATTCATTTAAAAAATCTGGAAGATATTTTGAGTATGTGTTTTAAAAGATGAGACGTATTAACAAAGGGAAAAAGGCAGACATAAAAAGTTTTAACTTGTTTCACCAGTTTTTTCTAAACATGTTTTTGTTTGCCAAGAAAAAACAACAATTCCTATATTTTTCAACATTTTTCTTTACAGTACTTTGAACCCTAATGGGTTTTGCAGTAGATAAAATACTTCCATTATAAGAATAAATGTAGTTAATGCATGGTAAGGTCAGCCAGTGATATAAATCTTTAATAGAGAAATACTTTAGATTAATTCTCCCTTTTTTCAGAGATTTTTATTTTTCTGATTCCCAGAATCTTCAAGTTTAATTTTTAAAAAATAGTCAAAAGGGTATTAGCTTTTATAAAAGGTGAATGACACTATCTTGTATACAGTTTTCAGTAAAACTGCTATGTATTGAAAGCTGTCGGGAGTAATGTTGCCAAAGAGAAAATATATATGTTATATATGTGTATGTTGTTATATATATATATATATATAATTATATATATATATATTTTATATATATAATATATTTTAATATATAATTATATTTTATATATAAAATAATATTTATATATTTTATATATAAATTTTTATATATTTTATTATTATTTTTATTTTTATATATTAATATCTAATTTTATTTTTTATTATATAAAATATATATTAAAATTATAAAATATATATTTATATAAAAAATATATATTATATATAAAATATTTTTATATTATAAAATTTTATAAAATTATATATTTATATATATAAAATATATATTAATATTATAAAAAAATATAATATATATAAATATAATATATAATATATTAATATATATATTTTATATATAATATATACATATATATATTATATATATAATATATATATATATTATATATATAAAATTATATTTTTTATATTTTATATATATCTTATATATCTTATATATCTTATATATTTATATTTTCATATGTATTATATTATATTATATATATATGATACATACCACACACACACAAAAATATATAATATATATATATATATATATATATAATATATATATATATATATATATATATATACACACATACACATATATATACATATATAGTTTATCTCTTTTGTCAAACATTACATACCGAGAGCTTTCAATTAGATATCAGCTTTACTGCAACTGGTATAAAATGATAGTGTCATTCACCTTTTACTAAGATGCTAATACCTTGTGACTATTTATACAATTTAAAACTTGGAAATATCTGGCAATCAGAAATTAAAGTCCTGAAAATTGGGAGAATTAATCAAATGTATTACTCTATATCAAAGACTTTCATATACACGGCTGACCTTTACCATGCATTAACTACCACTTCTAGTTACTTATAAGTGGAAGTATTTCATCTACTGCAACCTATTATGGGATTCAATGTACTTGTAAAGAAAACGTAGTTGAAGCATATAGAGAATCTGATTGTTTATATCATTGGCAACAAAGCATGTTTAAAACCCAACTTGGGTGAAATCAAGTTAAAGCTTTCTACTGTCTGCCTTTGCTCCCTTTGTTAATACAGTCTCATCTTAAATCACACTACATCAAAATATCTTCCAGATTTTCAACTGAATGATACTTGGGCTATAAACTATGATGAGATCTTGATATGAAAAATAATATGCAAAAGAAAAAAATCAATCCACATGCATACATGTACCTATTTACTCTAAAGAAATGGTTTTTAAAATTCCAAGCTAAAGCAAATCCCATCTTAGATCAAAAGGGGAAGGGGGTATGCGAGGTTACATTATTATTTTATGGTCTATATCATTTACTTTCTATAAGGTAAGCCTCTGTAGGTGATACTTAGATGCTTGGTACTTAAAAGTTTTAATCCCTTTTTTTGAGTTCATGCAAACTATCCACAGATTTTTTAAAAATTTTTGGTATTTACTGAAATGTTATATAGAATACCACTATTTACTTGTCTATCTGAATTAATATATACTTGTTAAAGCATCACTGAATATACTATAGTTTATATTTTATAAAAAGAAAAACATTACATAATTCTCATATACATTTCCAAAACGTCTAAATATGAAAATACTAAAAATAATCTAGTATCTAAAGTTACCAAGTAACAGCTAAACCAACTAGGTTACAATATGAAAGATATCCACCAAGAAACACAGATATATGGTTTCCCTTGTGTTATAAATCTACTTACTTGCAATACCTCTTCCATTCTATTAGACTGAATGCCTATCTACTTATATAAAAAAACAGAATATATCTTAACAGTCAATTCACAATCAGGAGAAATGTCTTTGCATCTTAACAGGTAAACCTTCTGCAAAAATAAAAATTTAATGAACTAAAAATCACTTCTTTCAGGACAATGCAATCAATGGCACTTTAAATCTATGGCTTTAAATTTATTATGTGTACATATAGCATATAAAAATTAATAAGGTAATAAGTCTGAAGAAAAATGCTTTTGCTAAAAGGTAAGAGTCTGTTGAAGATAACACACAAAATTGTTTTTTGGTGCTTGCTATTAACTATATGCAATTAAATAAGGGAAATAAGAAAAACACTCTTACACAAACATTCATATACAAACTGCAATATTTTCTGCAAGTCACTGATAAAACTCCATCTCCTCATACAGAAGCCCATTTAAGGGCAACATTTCTTAGCCTTGATTTTGTGCATTTCAAGATTACAATAGATTTTGACTAGTGAAAATGTTTTTTTGTTTTTTTTTTTCTTAATGACAATAATCTATAAAGGGGAAACCCCAAAAACAGCAGAATAGGGCAATTTTAACAATTTATACATCCTCATACTCCAGTTTTTGTTATCTCATTCATTGTACTATATTTTAAAGCTTATCATCTTTAAACTTTGATCCTTTTACAAATTCCAAGAATTCATTTTCAAGTGCACTGTAAAACCCCAACACATGTAAACACATATACACACATGTACACACACACAGGTAACACACACACACACATGTACACACACACACATGTACACACATGTACACACACACCACACACACACAAAACACACACACCCCACACCACCCACACACACACACACACACACACAAAAACACACACACACAACACACACACACACACACACACACCACACACACACACAAAATCTAATGCACTTTCTTTTATATTTTAATTTTAAAAATTTTCATGTTTAAGAAAAAAAATTCTTTATACAGTAAAAGAAATGCACAGAAATTTTAAACTATGTCTTAAAGCCAATATATCTCTGTGAATAAATACACATACATGCTTGGATGTACACACACTCACTATAAAATCCTGCACACAAACAACAAAAAACAAACAAACATGAAATGGAGAAAAAAAAGGTTAGTAAGTTAATTGTAACTTTATCCCAATCCTTTATGACTTGTAGAATTTGTACTCAAGTCTTGTGATAGCTATGTGTTGTTAAGCATATCTCCCTGTCAAAAATAATAAAAAAAAAACATGGTAATAAGAGTATGAAACTCACATCTCAAATTTTCCACTGGATTGATAAAAATTGACTTATACAGAACATTCTTTAAAATTTTGAGTAACTGTTTTCCATACAAGTGTCGGGCAAATTTGTGTTATATTTTAGGTCTATTTTGAGCCTAGCATTCCTTATTCAAAACTTATGAATGCTTCTTTTAACAGAATCTACTGTTATAACATGTATAAGTAAATTATGTTGTTACTTTTTTGCATCAACATGGAAGCATGTGTGCATGTGCAGGTGTATTTAAAAATGTAAAGGTTATAGAAGTGCAGGTGTGCTCACATATATTTGTGTATAAGTCTGTGAGTTTACCTTTTGCATATGTGCATGATGTGCATTTACACTAGTGTTATAATATAAAACTATAGTTATGCCTCATTCTATAATTTGTATGGCCCCACCCTGTATTAATCTTTATGTCTACCCTCAACCAAAATCTTTCGTCACAAAAAATCATAAACTTTTTGTTAATACAGTAGCTCGTCTGCCACTATCATTTTCCCATCATACAAAAATAGGGGAAAAAAAAAAATTAGAGACAACAGGAAATAAAATCACACTATCTTAGAATCAAGAGAGGCATTGCTTGTGTTTTCCTGCTGCTAGTTGACTGCACAGAGATTTTTTTCCCGTACTAAGTTGTTCTGAATCCAATCATCATCCAGTTCTTAAAGGTCCCGCACCGGGAAAACCTTTGTTAGGTTACATTCCTTAATCATGTGTGTGTAACCCCTGCATACATCATCTGGAGCTGTGGCTGGCAATCTAAAACAGCAAGTCAACGTAAAAAAGAACATCAAAAATAAATAAAACAAAAAAAAAAAAAAGGGACAGACTATAAAAACATAACTCGAATACCAGAAAACTTTGATATATGAAAGGTAACATACAAAAAACACCAATAATATTTACTGAATCAAAGGTGCCAAAAAACTGCATATGTAATTTGAATTTATTCTCTGAAGCAATTTAATCCACTTACATGCACTGAAATACTGATATTTTCCTATTCTTTTATTGCAACCTCTTTTTCTCACTGAAAAATATGTAGTGAATACAGTTTTACAATATCATAACAAAACTAATATGGAAAAAGAAATAAAAAAAAAAATAGAAGATAAAAAAAAATTGTCCCAGTCCCTCAAGGCAGACAAAGGGCCAAATTCAACATAAAATTCTACCTCTTGGTGTTGTAAAAATAAAACCCATAGGGTAGGAGATGGGGCCCATCGGGTGGAGATGCGCCATGAAATGAGCACATAGCGTGGCTGGGTATCTGGAATGGAGTCCCGAAGCTCGTCAATGCCCTAAAGGTCCTCCAGCTCTTCTTCTAAGATGATCTCCGAGGCCTGCTGGTCCCTTTCACTGGAAAATAAATTGCCGTGAGTCTTCTCATATTACCAGAAATTTTGGCTCTCTTCTTTACAGTGAAAACCTGAGATAGCCTTCAGCTGAATCTTTTATATCTCTAGAAATCCATTTAAGCTTTTATCATTAACACATCATTTTCCAAGGTGAAACAGAGATTTCACTTGTTAGCAAGCATAAGTCTACATAGCTTTAATTTTTTATATCATACATGCACTTTAAAAAGAAAGAAGAGAAGAAAAAAAAATAAATTTTACTCAAAATGAGGAAACCAAAAAAAAAAAAAAAAAAAAAAAAAAAAAGAAGAAGAAAGGTGGAGTTTTGCTGACCTAGAAAGAGTACTGAAGGCTCACATGCTACAATAAACAATGGAGATTTCACTTAGGTTATTTATTTTTTAGATAAATAACCATTTTTTATTATCAATCTGTGATGCAATATCAGACAAGAAAAATGTCTGCAATTCTTTAATCTTTTGTTTCCCTTTACTCTTTACCTTAAAATGTTGCACGCCCAAAACCGAAATTTTTATGGTTATGATTAGTCATAAGATGACAAAAAAGATATTTTTTAACAACTATACAATAACAAAACAAGATGAAAAAAACAATTTTGCAAGAGTAATGATCCCTGGTGCAGACAAAAATAATGACTGAATTTTGAAGACAATGATAATTGTGATAATGACCATGATCATGATGATAACACTAATAGTTTAAAACAGTAAAACAATAAAAATAATTATACTAATAACAATTACAGTAATAATAGCAGAAATAAAACAGGCAATGAATGATAACAAAATAATTAAAATAACATCAAACACTATCGTTAATGATAATCATAATGACCATGACAACATGGAAGTCCAAATTTATAGCCTTCTTTTTGACACTTTAAAAATATTTCTATTTGTTGTGAAAATTCATTAGATTCTTTTAAAAAAAGGTCTCTAAAAAAAAAAAAAAAGTTTTAATATGTCTACCTTTTCCTGTATGATTACAATAATTCTTCAACAAAGCTATGCAACAACTATAAAACATTGCTAGTCAGGAGAAAGCTCAGTATGAAAATCTTTTTATTTGATTTTGTTACATGTATCTGGAAATAAAACAAAATTGTAACAAAAATCCATAAAAAAATAAATATGTATATATTTAACAAATGACAAAAACACACAGAAACACAAACATATAAACTTATAAAACCTTTAACAAAAAATAAACACACTTAAATTATGAACAGAATACATGCTACCATTATTTACTTAAAATAGCAGCATGTTTTGTAGCACGGCGGAACCTGAACTTGCGAAGCTTCCCCTTTGAGTTCGGGGTTTGATGGGGGCAAAAAGGAAGACTCTAGGAAACAGGAAGAGGAAGCAAAAATGTCAGAAAATGACGGAAAAGCTTACATGCACGGTTGCCATTCTGTTGATGTATGGGCTCCACTGCATATTCTTGTACTGCCACTTCATCACTAACAATAGGCTACACAGTTCTACCTAATATTTTTCCTGTGAAGTTATACTACTCTTGGTATTCATAAATCAAAGGGAAAAATTACTGCTAGGGGTCTATTTTCAATTATTATGGTGCTAAGAAAAAAAAATACCCCACAACAAATCCTGCCCCGTCATGAAACTGAAATCGTCAATATATCTATTATAAAAAATATTTGTATAACTCTAAAAAACCATATGAAATTTACATAACTGCAATGCTTAACACCCTTTTCTAACTAGGATGGCCTCTTACGAATAAAAACTCTGTCACAATGAGCAAGGTCCATCATTGTCAAATTCTGGAAAACTGATGCCCTATATCCTTTTGATAGGGGATTCATAGGATAATAAATCCTACTTTTTCACAAAATGTTTTTAGAACAGGTCAAGATAATCCACATAATGGGAAAAAGAACTCTAATTTTAAAAGTCATCCATGAAAATGAAAAATTACTAAAATTAAAATCATTACTTATATTTCTCTCTATGATATGTAATATAATATGCATTATCCATATATTCCTTTATACAAAAAAAACTACAAATATGAAAGTAAAAAATTATATAAAATTAAAATAGTAAAATTTTAACTCACCCTATCAAAAGTCCAAAAATTACATATATCTAATCTAATATAATCTATCACTTTTTCCCCTTTGAACTAACTGTGAAAGCAAAACAATCCAATCTACTTATATGAGCTGCATAATAAAGTCAAAACCCAAAAATTGTTTCAAAGCCCGAATGCATTACAAGGTGTTGCCTGGATCAAAAATGTTAAAAACTTTTATAATTAGTCAAGCTCTGACTCAATATATAGCCATAGTCTGTGAAAAAAAATATTTTCTTGTTCTTCAAATGCTATATAACCTTTTTAGCACTTCCTTTAGTAAGAAAGAAAGAAATATAATATTACTTTGAATTAATGTTTGTATTGAGAAACATACAGATAAGCTAAATGGACATGCACCGAAAATAATTAAGCTTGTTTATAATATATGCAAAAAAGCTACTATTCAACATGTTCTGACAGCTGTAGTTCTTCATGGGTAAAGTAGATTGACAATTCACTATTACACCCACTAACGGCAATTTCACACCAATATACGTATCTAATCACACTTTGAAATACATCAACCCTTAAACCAATTACAATTGTGCCTCATCATTACGGTAAAAAGTGTACTCGACAATAACACAAACCATCGTGTAATAGTGGAAGCTT
>NW_023660131.1:5000-19886 GCF_015228065.2 Penaeus monodon | reverse complement strand
ACACACCCCCCCCACACACACCCCCCCCCCCCCCCCCCCCTCTCTCTCTTTCTCTCTCTTCTCTCTCTCTCTCACATTTTTGCAATTTTGTGCAAATTTTAAACAATATTAATAAAAAACCCCTTAGATACAGTATGGGAAAATCTCTCGTGATATAATTGGGCTAAAACCTCAACAATGTTTACAAATCAAGTACCCCTTTGGGGGAAGGATCACGTTTAGCCCCCCAGGTCGCAACACCCACGGTGCTATGTCGCGTGCGCATCATATGTGTATGAATCCCACACACACACAAAAAGCATGATGGTGTATATACAATGCAAAAAAAGGCACGCACACACGGTTTTGAAAATTATTGGGTTAGTCTTACATAGTTACAGAGTGTCCCCGCGCCCCTTTGTATTTTCTCCGGTATGGTCAACGGCAGGGAGTTCACCCTATACAAAACAATGCTGCCTGTATTTTAGCCCGTGCAGGGGCGGCTATTGGAGTTCCCCTTTATAAAAAATCCCACTGCCATGGGGCACCTAAAAAATGAAAAGAGTTGGGTTTTAACCCCTGGGGAAAGTCCGGCCCGGGGCCCCGAAGCCCAGTTGTTTTATTTTTTGGACCTCATTCTCGTCCTGTGACCCCGTTGGTGCCAAATCGTACGGCCTTGCCGTTGTTTGGGGGTCCCCCTGCTACATGAGCAACAGTTCCCTCACATTCTTGTCCGGGCATAACTCACCTAATGGGAGTGGGTAGAGACAAGGGGGCCAAAGTCGACTTATCCTTTAATTAATATAATGTAAATAATAATTAAAATAATTTTATAAATATATATATATACATATATATATAATATATATTATAATATATATTATAATATATATATATAATATATATTATAAATCAATACACACACCACACACCCACACACACACACATATATATATATATATATATATTTTATATATATATATATATATATATATATATAAGGAGAGGAGGAAAAGAGAGAGAGAGAGAGTTAAATGTGGAAAATTCTTTTTTTTGTTACAGGATGTGGAAAATTCTTTTCGGTTCCCAGTGGACCACGTGGTTTTTTCCCCACGGGATAAAAATGTCCCAAATAAAAAACCACCCGCTCAGCGAGGGCGGGGTCACATTTTATACGCCCCGTTTGACCGGGAGTTCGTGTGAAGCACCCAGGGCGGTAGGGTCAGCTCCCCCCTCCCTCTCGGGCGAGCGGCTGCGACCCGCATATCGCGATTCCCCCTTTTAACAAGTCGTAGCGTCGTCGTGCGTGTTCCCCCTTTACGTGTGTTTTGGTCCCTGTCAGCCCTGATAGAGTACCATAGCCTTTATAGTTGGGGGCCAGGGCGTTGCATCCTTTTGGGGCATGCAAAACGGACACCCCCCCCCGAAAAAAAACCCCGCTCGCCCTAAAAGAATGTCAAAAAACAAAAAACAAAAAAAAACTAAGACACGTTTGGGCCCCTTTTTATTTCTTTCCCTTCTTTCCCTGTTTTAACGTTGTTTTTTTTATGGGAAAAAAAGGTGTAAGAAGCAAATGGAAATTTTTCTCACTATTTTTTCCACCTCAGATCGTTTTCCTGCGATCGAGAGTGATCAATAACATAAAATTCTTTCGTTAGTTAAGAAATTAATTATTTTCTCTCGTTTTTAGAGATTTATTTTTTATCTGCAACAAAATTTAAGGGTTTTCGTGATTTTACTTATCAGAATATCATTTCATTTTTCCTCCCCCTTGCCCCGACCGCCCAACTTTTTTTTCGTTACGTCATTTGGAAGAGAAAAGGTCGTTTTCCCGTTTTGACCTGACTCACTTTCTTTTTTCCCGGTCGGTGCGCGGGGGTGGGTCAAAGACGTTTGGGTTCCCCGTATTGGTTGTTTTTTTTGACCCTTTGGGAAAATTAAACCATAGCAT
Source organism: Penaeus monodon (assembly GCF_015228065.2). NCBI lineage: Eukaryota > Metazoa > Arthropoda > Malacostraca > Decapoda > Penaeidae > Penaeus > Penaeus monodon. The sequence goes on along the minus strand of NW_023660131.1, from coordinate 17,956 downwards.
CGTACTTTGTTTTTGGGAAAGTTCTATCGGCGCTAGAACGAAGTTGAAGGGAAAATTTTCATTAAAATTTCATTGTTTTGAATATAGCGTAGGATCTTCCCTCATTCATAGTGCACAAAATTGCCCGATTTTCCCCCGGGGTTGCGTAAACCCCCTAATAGATCTCCGTCCGTCGTTCGGGGGTAGGTACAAAAAACTGAAGTTATTGTTCGTTCGGCCCCTTTTGAGCAGTGTGACCCGCGGTTATGCCCTTTAATTTAATGTGGGACTAGGTTTAAGCTAAAATCATTATTCGTTATTAACCACACCTTTCTCCCCCCCTCAATCGCTTGCATGTTTTTGGGTACCCCCCAACTTTTGTGTGATTCGTAAATTATATATCTTCGGGAATTTTGCGAGCGCCCTTCAGAACAGAAAGGGGGAGGGGGTTATTATATGCCGGGCTCAGCGCTTCAGTCAAAACGGCTTTGGGTATAGGATCCCCCCGTTTGAGTTTTTTTGAAGTCTGACGTGCAAAAAGCAGACATGTACCACCCGAAAAGATTTGTTGATAAAAAATTGGGGAAAATTTTTTCATTCCCATTTATTCATGCTACTCTGGCATATATTTTATGTTGAATTCAAAAGGGTAGTGAAAAATTTAATAGCTAGCATTTGCAATTTTCTTCAGTTTTGTTATAGTGAAAATTTAAATTCTGTTTTTGATTCTTCTCTGGTGAGGTCCTCGCCTTCCCCCTTTATTAAAAGCTGCTTCACTCACACACGTACACACACCCTTCACCTCACTACAAAGCAGGACAAAAAAATTGACCCTTTTTCAAATAAAACTGGTTTTGTCTTAGGCCGGCGTAAAATTTATTAGTATCTCTTTGCCCCCAATTTTTTGTCGTACGAGTGGGTTGTACATAAAATACAAGTTTTCATCTATTTCTTATCTGTGTGACGACTAGGTTCAAATAGATCTTCGCGGATCGCCCATGTCGTTCCCTTATTATTCTCATACTACAGAGAGGTTGGTAGTTTTAAATGGCTATGCGGACCGCATAATTCCCTTCTATTTTTCTTACCTTTGTAAAATAAAAAACAAAAAGAAAAAAAAGACGAAAAAAGTTAAAAACCAACCTTAAAAACCGTAAAGTTTTGGGTAAACCGGTAGGGGAATTTCCCCCCCATCTTCCTGTTGCCTTTTTTTTTCTCTTACTCTGGCCCCCACGGTATGATCGGCTCCCCGACTTTATATTGCAGTCGGACCGCACGGCACCCAAGAGGACCCTTAGGGTGCGTGGAAGGACTCACGAAGATCGCATAGGCCCACGGACCAGGATTTTCTCAGAAAAAGGTGTAACCCCTCCCAGTTAGTGGACGGGCGTTTCCTCCGAATCCCCGTAACCCCGCGAACCACACCTTTGCCGCAGGGTACCATCGCCCCCGAATGCTGTGCCTGGCGGACGCCGCAGATCCGGTCAACTCCAGGCTCGTACGCGATATCAGCACCCGAGATGCCGCCCTGCCCCCCGCCCGTAGATTGGGGAAGATTACGAGGGCTTGGACGCGAGAAGGACCGGACGAGATCTGTGAGGGCGTGTGGACGGGGACGCCGCCGAGTTAGGCCTGGGGCCGGATCGAGGAGGTAGGGGAATCCGAAAATAAGGAGGTCCCGTGCAGACTTTTGAGGACTGTGAAAATCGAGAAGGACAGATTACACCAAAAGGGCCCGGGGGATGACGACGCAGGGGCGAGAGCCCCCCCCCAAAAAAGGGACCAGGGCAACGCACGAGAAAGAGACACCACCAATTTTGGTCACCCTTTAAGGCGCCCCGGGGCGAGGCGCGAGTAGTGGGAGCAATAAGATGTGGATAATTCATTTCTGTTACAGGGTGTGGAAATTCTATTTTCGGACCAGTGGACCACTGGCTGTTTTTTACGTGGATCCAAATGCCCAAATAAGAACCCCCCTCAGCGAGGGCGGAGGGACATTTTATATCTGCCTCATTGACCGGGGGTTCGTGCTAAGTACCACCGCGCTAAAGGTCCTCCCCCCTCTCCCGGGCAGCTGACCGGACCCCGCCGGCCCCATTATAACAGACATTTTGGTTTTTTACTGCTTTTGGATAAAATTCAGAAAAAAAAGAGTCAGAAGGCGGTACAAGTATAAATACCCTCTGTTCACCCTTGACTAAGCATGAGAGCCTTTTTTTTGAGAGAGAGAGAGCATACACAAAAATGTCTGTGTTGAAAATTTTATACATATACTAGAAAGATGCATATTTGGCATAATGTATAGTCCACAAAAGGGGCTTTTTAAAACACGCCCCTGTTTCGGCTTTCCTACCATGAATCCAAGTTAAAACAAAAAATCAGTGTAAGATTTCCAACCAAAACACGTAAATTTTATACCACTAAAAGACATTAATAAGACAAAAATCAAAAATGTTACCCAGTGAAAAGGGACAGTTTTAAACCCGGGCACTAAGATAGGCTTTTTTTCCCCCCCGGAAGCTTTCTGCACCGGCAAGGAATGGGTTACGTTAGTTTTAAAATGGATAAATGTCAAGGGGCCAAAAGCTAATCTTAAAAAAAACAATGTTAAAAAATTTTTATATTTTTCAAAATGCAAAAATCCCCTTTAATAAAAACCGTTTATGTTCAAGTGTGGAGTTTGTTATTTGTTTTATATAAAGTATTGAATGCGTGACAATCTTGAGGGAAAGCGACCACACACAGACACACATACGCCGCACACACACACACACACACACACACACACACACACACACACACACACACACACACACACACACACACACACACACACACACACCACACACACACACACACACACACACACATACGCACACACACACACACACACACACACACACACACACACACACAATCACACACAATCACACAAACGGCATAGGCACTCGTATGAGATAATTAAAAGTATCATTATTTGTTAGCGATACAAATAACTTTGCATAACATTATAGGGTTATTTTTTTATCCAAGAATATACAATTCTGTACCATTGATGAACAACCTGTTCTTCGCCTTCACTTATTTTTCATGTTTTTAGATTAACAACACAGATATAAGCACTTTACTAATTTTGCACTGTGATACATCATACTGCAAATTTAATTTTCTTAAAGGAATGATAAGCTGAAGGATAACATTAGTCTTCTAACTCCATCCATTAAGTTAAGCTCCGTTGCTCTGTGTCCTTGTTATGCAGAGTGACAATGCGCGTATATGTTTGTTTGTACGTGAGTTTGTGTTGCTGGGAGGAGGCCTGAGTCAGAGCGAGGAGGAGATGGCACTCAGTACCATGAAGCCGGGCGGGAAAGCTGTTCTAGTGCCACTGTCGTTGGCACTGTTGGTTGTGAGGGCGGACATAGATATTAACAACTTCATTACCAGCCTGAATCATCTCCGCACGACCATGGAAGAGTACGTTGGATGCGACCAGAGGATGGAGAAACTGTGGGAGGACATCATGACTCGTAACAAGATGTTTAATCACCTTAATGAAAGGCTGCTCAGTAGATGGACCAGCTAGCCAAGATTAGGGAGAGGGATGAAATCCAGAGCGGTGAGACAATTGAAAATCAGCGTTATATTTGGTGAATGATTACTTTTAGTCGTATACCTATGCGCGCAGAATGTGAACAGATGACACATGATTTCTTAGAATTCTACAGTTCGATGACACAGACCCCGCCCTCCCTTTTTCCATGAGCAGAGTCACGCAACTCATTCGGCCGAATCGGTAATTTCCACTTTATCACCTCTTCCCCTTTCCGCAGAATGCAAGCCTCCCTTTCAAGTATTCAGGGGATACTGCCTCCTGCTCAACACAGTAAGCTCGTTAGATTGGGCACAGGCAAGGTTCGTTTGCTGGGTCAAGGGCGGTGACCTCGCCTATCCCTGGAGCCTTCAGGACCTCAAGGATTTCCTTCCCAAAACAGGTAACTGAACATGCACGCTGTATTACGTTAAGTTTAGGTATGCCTTTGAGTGAGTGCATAGTAACGCATGTTTTCTAAATTAGTTATATGTATTACTATTTTCCTCTTGTCGTCTATGTCAGTCGGCCTTGTGTGTGTGTGTGTATGGCCTATATATTTTTTCCAGGGAATTTGCGCAAAAGTTATATAAAACAAAATAAAAAAGACCCAGATACACAGGAAATAATACAAGAGAAAATACCACAGAGCTTGTACAAATGCTAAGAAACCGCAGAATCCACCGCCCCTTCGTGGCTCCCGAGAAACGCCAAATAAGCCCAGGGTCGCCGGGGAATCGCGAGCCCCATGCTAGGAACTTGGGCCATAGGATCTGGTGTTACTGCATGCTGTTAGTATTCAGATTGCCAAAGACCTCTTATGTAAATGCACAAATGCAGCAGTGTAAATATATATGTGTATGTATGTATGTATGTATGTATGTATATATGCATGTATGTATGCATGTATCTATATAGATATAAATATACATATATATATACACACACATACACACACGCATACCACACACACAACACACCACACACACACACACACACACGCAACACACACACAACACACACACACACACACCACACACACACACCACACCCATACACCACCAACATACGCACAACCACACACACACACACACCACCACACACAAACACCCCCCACACCACACACACCACACACACACACACACAATCACCCAAAACGGCATAGGGATTAAAAGTATCATTATTTGTTAGCACGGATTACAAATTAACTTTGCATACCATTATAGGGTTATTTTTTATCCAAGATATACAATTCTGTAACATTGATGAACAAACCTGTTCTTCGACTTTCAGTTATTTCTCATGGTTTTTTTAGATTAAATATAAACACAGATATAAAACACTTTATTAATTTTTGACTGGATACATCATACTGCAAATTTAATTTTTCTTAAAGGATCGATAGCTGCAGGATACATAGTCTTCTAACTCCATCCATTAAGTTAAGCTCCGTTGCTCTGTGTCCTTTGTTATGCAGATGACCAATGCGCGTATATGTTTGTTTGTACGATGAAGTGTGTGTGGGCCCCCCCCCCCGTTTTTTGGGAGGAGCCTGAGTCAGAGCGAGGCGGAGATGGCACTCGTTACCATGAGCCGGGGCGGGAAAAGCTGTTCTAGTGCCACTGTCTTGGCACCGTTGGTTGTGAGGGCGGACATAAGATATAACAAAACTTCATTACCAGCTGACATTTTCTAATCTCCGCACGACCATGGAAAGAGTACGGTGATGCGACAGAGGATGGAGAAACTGTGGGAGGACCCCATCCTGGACTACGTAACAAGATGTTAATCATTCTTAATGAAAGGCTGTCAGTAAGATGGGAACCAGGCAGCAAGATTAGGGAGAGGGATGGAAATCCAGGAGCGTGAGACAATTGAAAATTAGCCGTTATTATTTGGTGGAATGGTTACTTAGTTCGATATAACCTATGCGGCGCAGAAAGGTGAACAGATGACACATGATTTTTTCTTAGAATTCTTACAGTCGATGAACACCAGACCACGCCCTCCCTTTTTCCATGAGCAAGAGTCACGCAACTCATTCGGCCGAATCGGTAATTTCCACTTATCACATTTCCCCTTTCTCGCAGAATGCAAGGCATCCCTTTACAAGTATTCAGGGATACTTAGCTCATGCTCCAACACAGTAAGCTGCGTTAGATTGGCACACAGGCAAGGTTCGTTTGCTGGGGTCAAGGGGCGGTGACCTCGCCTATCCTGGAGCCTTCAGGACCTCAAGGATTCCTTCCCAAAAACAGGTAAGCTGGAACATGCACGCTGTATTACGTTAAGGGGTTTAGTATGCCTTGAGTGAGTGCCATAATAACGGCAGGGGTTAATCTAAAATTAGTTATTATGTTATTACTATTTTCCTTTGTCGTCTATGTCAGTCGGCTTGTGTGTGTGTATGGCAGATATATTTTTTTTACAGGAATTTGCGCAAAATTATATAAAACAAAATCAAAACGACCAGATTACCACAGGAAAATAATACCAATGAGAAAAATTACCACAGAGCTTGTACAAATGCTAAGATACCGCAGCACTCCACCAGCCCTTTCCGTGGCTCCGAGAAAACGCCAAATAAGCCCGGGGTCGCCGGGGGAAAATCGGAGCCCCATGCTAGGAACTTGGCCATAGGATCTGGTGTTACTGCATGCTGTTAGTATTTAGGATTGCCAAAGGGACCTCTTATGTAAATTGCACAAATACCACGCAGTGTAAGAATATCTATTTGTCGTTCTGTACGTATGTATGTATGTATGTATGTATATATGTATGTATGTATACATGTTTCTATATAGATTCTAACTATACATAATATATAGATATCATTATATATATATATATTATATTATATATATATCTAGATATATATAATCTATATATACACACACATTACAAACACGCATAACACACACACACACACACACTCACCCACCCCACACACAAAAAATATATATAATATATATATATAGATTATATATATATATATATACATATATATATTACATTAATAATATATATATATATATATAATATATATATAAATATCAGTATATATATATATATATATATATATTGTTGTGTGTGTGTGTATGTTGTGGGTGTTGTGTGTGTTGTGCATTTCTAATATAATATATATAGATATAATATATATATTATATAATCTATAGATATATATTGAATGACACAAACATACACACCCACCCACACCCACACACACACACACACACACACACCACACCAAACACACAACACACATCTGTATATAGATATAGAGATAGTATAGATTAGACTAGATCTATAGGATAGAGTTAGAAGATAAAGATTTATATATCCTACTATATATTGAATATATATATATATATATATATATATATATAATATATATATGACGTTGTATGTTATTATGTGTGTGTGTGTCGTGGTTGTGCCAGGTGTGCTCCTATACCATAATATTACCCACACCACATAGATATATATATATAAAATATATCTTATATCTATAATATCTATATATATGATATAATAGATATATATATCATATCTATAATATATATATTATAATAGATATATATATATATATATACACCACACACACCACACACACACACGCCACACATGTACACACACCACACACACACACACACACCCCACCACACCACACACACACAACCACAACACACACACACAGACATACAATACTAAATATATACATCACCCCCCACCATCCGCACACCGCGCACACCCCACCCCACCCCCCCCCCACCCACCACCACCACACCACCACACACACACATCCACACACCACACACCCACACACCCCCACACACACATATTATTATATCTATATCTCTCTATATATATTATATCTTATCTGTATATATATTCTGGAATAGGTAACAGGACTGTTCTATATAATGTCTATGTCTAATATCTAATTCATTTTACTAGTTGTACCAATCTTTTGTGTACCACACACCGCACACACACAATCACACAAACACATGTCCACCACCTGTACCCACACTGTTGACCACACACATACATACACACACACACACCAAACATACAGGGAAACACGACACACCACACAACACAACACACAAACCACCACACCACACAACACACACACACACACATGATATATATATTATATAAATAGAATATCGATATATACATACATCTAATATATAATATATATATATATAGATAGGTATAGATATATACAGATATAACAGATATAGAATATAATAAGCGATTATAAGATAGAGTATATATATATTCATATATATAATATATATTATATATATATACATATATTACGCAAACATAGATATTAATAAGTATATCGATTATAGTAGAATAATATATTCGTAAGCTATATATTTAAACATATATACACAACTATTTCATATAATTACTTATATATAAATATAATTATATTATATATATAGTAATATATATATATATATATATATATTGTATATATATATGTGTGTGTTTGTGTGGGTGTAGTGTGTGTGGTGTGTGTGTGTGTGTTGTGGTGTGTGTGTGTGTGTGTGTGTGTGTGTCATATATGTACAAGTATAACTATGTGATATAATATTTATATAATATATATATATATATAATATTATTGTATATATATTATATATATATATTCACATTTGCATTAATATATATACTATCATATATTATAATATATATTAAATATTATATATATCTAATATATAATATATATAATATACATATAGAATATATATATAATATATATATATATCAATTATATATATATATATATATATCTAATATATATATATAAATATATATATATAATATATGTATATATATATATATATAGAACATATATTCTATATAATATATATATACTATATATATATATACATATAATATATATATATGTGTGGTGACCTGTGTGTGTGTGGTGTGTGTTGTGTGTGTGTGTGTGTTGTGTGTGTGTGTGTGTGTGTGTGCTCATATATGTTACAAGTATAAGTATGCGTGTATTATATATATATAATAATATATATAATATATCTATATATAGATAGAAGATATATAAATTTTTCAAATATATAGATCATATATATTATAAATATATAGTAATATATTTATGTCCACGACGGCAATCTGAGTTCGAGGGTTCGAGTACCGGCCGGCGCGTGTTTCCTTGGGCAAGGAACTTCCACTCGATGCCTGCCTTAGCCGCTGGTGGACAAGGCAGGCCCAAGTCAGTGCCGGGTAAATAGAGATGGTGAATCAAAAAAAAAAAAAAAAAAAAACAAAATATAAGAAAAAAAAAAAACAACCGGCGGAAGGCAACATGGCAAAACACCGCTTCAAAATTTGCCAAGAAAAAAATCATGGAAAACCCCATGATCGTCAAGGCCGGGTGGCCGGTGGTTGGAGCGTCGGACGCGGGACTGTTCACGACGGCAATCTGAGTTCGAGGGTTCGAGTCACCGGCCCGGCGCGTAGTTTCCCTGGGCAAGGAACTTAACCTCGATTTTCATACCTAAGCGTCAGTGGGTGGGCAGAGCCAGCGGCACCAAATTCAGGTGTGGTCCCAAGCCCGGATAAAATAGAGAGAGAATGATTACCTAAAAAGGTACACCGGCACTCTCCGTGGAAAGGAACGGGACCCTAACCACTTACTCACTCCAAGAGCATCACAAAATGAAAAAACTACAATAAGTTAATCATGGCTGGAACCACGGCGCTCAGTTCATGAACCTACCGTCACAAGAAGAACAGATATATATATATAGATTATGAAGTAGACTGAGAAGATAGAGGTAAGATATGGATACAAGATATAGATATAGAGAGAAGAGATAGGCTAGAATAGAGTAGAGTATAGATATAGGGAGAGAGTAGTACACGCTACATAGGTATTTCTATGATATAGATTAAATTATAAGAGAGATAGCGTTATAGATAGAGATAGAGATAAGGAGATAGATATATTGCACCATTGTGGTGTGGGTTGGGGGTGTGTGTGGTGGGTGGTGTGGGTGGGGGGGTGGCGCAGATATGTACAAGGATAAGTGATGGAGTAGTATGTATATATATATATATATATGATACATATCTAGATATGATAATATAGTTAGAGATCTATGAGTCACCTAGGGTAATTATAGATTATAGATCGAATATATACATAAGATATATAAATACAATGTTGGGAAATATTATGTGAATATATATATATATATATATATATATATATAGATATATATATAATTATGTGTGGGGGTGTGGTGTGTGTGTGTGTGTGTGTGTGTGCGGTGTGGGTGGGGGTGCGTGGGGGGTGTGTGTGGTGTGTGGTGCGTGTTGTGTGTGCTCATAGATAGTACAAAGTAGATGTCATGTAATATAATATACATATAGTAGCTAGATAGCGAAGATATATATATTAGAATAGATATAGTAGAAGCTATGTATATATATATATATATTATATATCGATAATTCTCAACATATGTGTAGATATATATATTATACATATTATAATATATAGATATATATATATATGTATATGAAAATATACACACATATGTGGTGTGTGTTGCTTCATATATGGACCAAGTATAAGTATGTGGTGTGTATAATATATAATTAGATACATATCGTATATATATACTATATATAAAAGATATATATATATATATATATATATATATATATATATATTCACATATGTTTTATATATTAAATTAAAAATTATTTTTAATATATTTTTATATATATATATATAAAAATATATTGTGTGTGTGTGTGTGTGGTGTGTGGTGTTGGTGTGTGTGTGTGTGTGTGTGTGTGTGTGTGTGGTGTGTGTGTGTGTGTGTGTGCCATATTGTCCCATAAGTATGTGTGTATATATATATATATATTATATAAAATATAATATATAATATATATATATATTATAAAAATTATATTCACATATGTATTTTTATATACATATATATATATAAAATATTATTATATATATATATAATTATATATATTTGTGGTGTGTGTGTGGTTTGTGTGGTTTTGTGTGTGTGTGTGTGTGTGTGTCATATATGTAAAAAAGTAAAAGTTGTTTATATATAATATAATATATATATATATAATTAATATATATTCACATATGTATTTAATAATTATATATATATATAATAATTATATTTTAAAATATAATATTTTGGGTGTGTGTTGTGTGGTTGTTTTGGGTTGTGTGTGTGTGTGTGTGTGTGTGTGTGCGTGTGTGTGTGTGGTGTGTTTTGGTGTGTGGTGTGTGTGGTGTTGTGTGGTGGTGTGTGTGTGGGGTGCTCATATATGTAAAAGAAAGTATTTTATTATAAATATATATATTAATATTTATAATTTTAAATATATATTATATATATTAATATTTTCCCATATTTTTTTAATACTACATATATTTTTTTTATATGTATTATTATATATATAATATATATATTATATGTAATATGTATATATATTATATTATATCATATATTATATATTATGTATATTATATAATAAAATATATAAATATTATATATATAAAATTATATATATGTGGTGTGTTTTTTGGTTTTTGTGTGGCGTGTGTGTGTGTGTTTTTGGGGGGTGTGTGTGTGTGGTTTTTGGTGTGGGGTTTTTGTGTGTGTGCGGGTGTGTGTGTGTGTGTGTGGTGCGTTTTTGGGTGTGTGTGTGCTCAATATGACAAGTAAAGTTGTGTGTTATATTTTATATATATATAAATATATATATATAATATTATATATTACATATTTATTTTTTTTTTTTCTTTTCTGTATTTATTTTCTTTTTTTTTTCTTTTCTTTTTTTTTTTTGTGTGGTGGGTTTTCCCTCTCACCCCTGCCTTAGCGGGGGCCGTGCTCCTCGGTCGCGAGTTCTGGGGGGGCCCCCCCCGACGCTCCCGGAGCGGGAGTTCGCGGAGGGGAAGTGGGCTGACGGGCGCCTGGGGGAGGCGACCACAGCTTACAGGGCGATCCCCCAGGCCAGGGCGGGACAAGTGATCATTTTGGGGCGCGCACGGCCCCTTTCAAGCTCATGGCCCACTGTGGGGGACCAGGAGACCCTTCGTCTCCCAAATTCCCCTTACGAAAACGTAGGATCAGTTTTTCATGCCAGTTATATCATTGCTTTAGGGAAAAAGGTTTCAGTTTATATGTATACGTTTATACTATATATATATATAATATATATAAAAATTATTATATATTATATTATATATATATATATTGTTTTTTGTGTGTGTGTGTGGGTGTTTGTGTGTGTGTGTGGTGGTGTGTGTGGTTGTTTTTGGGTATAATATGTAAAATTTAAAAAATTTATAATATTATATTTATATATTTTATATTATATATATTTTAATATGTTTATCTATTGTTTAGGGAAAAAGGTTTCATTTTATACGTATACATTTTATACTATATTATATATTATATATATATTATAATATATATATTATAATACATAATATTTTATATATGTGTTTGTGTGTGGGTGTGGTGTGGTGTGGGTGGGTTTTGGGTGTGTGTGTTGTGTGTGTGTGTGTTATATAATATTGATATATATATTTATAAAATTTTATATATATTATATTATATATTTTAATATTATATTTTTTAATATGTTATATAAATTTATATATATATATATATATATATGTGTGGGGGTTGGGGTGGTGGGGGTGGTGTGGTTGTGTGTGTGGTTGTGTGTGTGTGGTGTGTGTGTATAAATATAAAATATTTTTAATATATTATATATATTTTAATAATATATATTATTTGTATATAATTTTTTAAAATATTTGATGTTGGAAGAGCTTAGAGTGTGCATGTGCGAGCGTTCATGGATATCCCAAATCATTTGAGTTTTGACACAAGGTCCTCTCCGCCAGACCCCCGAGGTCCTACAGGGACGTGGGGGGGAGGGCGTGAACTGCACAAGTCCCCGGGGGGCCCTCATGGGGGCGCCAAACGACCCTGCGCGAGGACGACGCCGAACTCCCCCGGCCCGCGCACCGCCCTCGACACCCCGATTCGGGGGCGCACTGCAGGCGGGTAAGGGGGGGGGCCCGGTGGGGGGGGGGGTACGGCCTTTTCCCAACGTTTTATCTGGTTGTTTTTTAAGCTGAGGTTTCTAAACTAAATGCAAATGAGAATGATACAATCTACTGCTCGCTTGTACACCCATGTATGTATGAATACACACACACACACACACACATCATCTTTTGCTGTAGCTTTGCCCCATTCTTATATGGGGTCGCTATAATCTGGGCAGTTTTTTTTTTATACATTTTCTGACCCCCCCTTTCTCGTTTAAAGGGGGGTAG
>NW_023660130.1:50000-52500 GCF_015228065.2 Penaeus monodon | reverse complement strand
AGAGAGGAAAATGTTCTTATCATTACTTGACCTTCGGAGGTATCTATTGATGAAAAAATGGAAAATTATAGGAGGAATAAAAAAAGCAAAAAAAAAGACCTGGTTGCCCACTAGGAGCTTCATTTCCCAAACCCATGATATCTTCCGCGTCCTTTTGTTTTTTTTTTTCGTTAAATAGGAAAGGACAAACACTCCATTCCATTGCAGTGATAAAAAGTAAACCGGAGGCAAATTAGAGGAATTTATGTTACCTTCATCATTACTACATGAATAATTATATCATGTTATAGTAGGCACGATCTGTCACAATGACGGTCTTCATCAAGATAATGGGTAACAATGAAGGTGATCATAAATATAAATCATTAGAATAAATGAAAAATAAGCAGGCCTATAAACAGATGATAATAAGAACAGGTAAATATAATTATAATGAATCTGCATAACAATGATTAAAATGCAACAACCAATTAGAGCAAGAACAGCCAAAACAACAGCAACAGTAAGGATGAATTATCATTATAGGTACAAATATGTTAAGGAAAATAAAGGAAATAATATAAGTGAGGACAAATTTAAATATATAGTAATTATTATAATATAAGGAAATAATATAGGGAGGAAATCAATAACGGAAAACACTGAAACAGTAGTGAGGTTAAATTACAAAACAGTGATATTACTAGTCGTTATACTAATGGAAGAAATTCAGACTCACTTAGCTTTGTTACTTTGTTATACACTTGATGAAACTTTTTTTTCCGTATATGAAAAATTTATACGGGATCAGTTGCAGTGCCGTGATGAGTCGTCAGTGCTTGCCAAAGGACGTAGGATTATGGAACATGAAATATATAGATATATATAGATATACATATATTATATATATATATATATATATATATATATATATATATATATATATATATATAATGTATGTATGTATATACATATATATACCATCCAGATATGCGATAAAACTTTTTTTATCATTCCTCTCACCTTGCCTGTTTTATAGACAAACACACGCACACACACACACACACACACACACAAACATGTATATATAGATTATATATATATATATATATATATACAATATAGATATAATATGTATATATATATATATATATATATATATAATATATATATATATATTATATATATACATATTGCATATATATGTATATATGGATGTATATATGTGTATTTCTATGTTATTATACATGTAAATATGCGTATAAACACACACCACACACACACACACACACACACACACACATATATATATATATATTATATATATTAATATATATATATATATATCTATATATATAGGGTGGTGTGTATGGTGGGTGTGTGTGTGGGTGTGCCTGTGTGGGGGTGTGTATGTGTGTGGGGTAAACGTATGGACTAGAAACAAGAGAGCTATAGTATAGAGATAGATATATAGAGATGATATATACAAATATAAAGATAATATGTATATATATAGTTATATATTATTATATATATATATATATATAAATATTAATATAATATATTATATATACAACATTTATACATATGTAGAAACACACTTATATACAGGATGTAGAGGATGTGCACACAAAACACGCACAACACACAGACACACACACAAACACAACACAACACCCACGCACACACACACACACACATATAAGAGATATATATATAAGATAGAGATATATATTATATACTATATGTATATATAATACACACATTAGACACATATCATCATGTCATCATAAGGTGCTAACGCCGACGGGTGGCTGCACCGGCCCAATCTAGTTCCTCGCGACAGGGTCTCGTTCGAGCTGCCCACGCATGATCTCCTTAAGACGTCCCACAGGTCTCCGCCACCCAGGGTTGTCTCGCCAGAGAGACAACTGGTGGGCAGGGTTCGTCCATAGGGAGGGCGAGCTAGGTGGCCATATAGCCTGAGTGGATCCGGATTATGCAAGTAACAGGTACCATAGCCAGTCTCACGGTGTTCGTAACCGCGGTTTTGGACACGTGCGTCCGGCAACTGTACCCATGATACCGGCGAAGGGACTTGTTACAAAAGGCATCAAGGCGAGACTCCAAGGCACTGGATAGCGTCCAGTTTCGCTTCAATAGAGCCAAAACTGGAAGTCTCAAGGCCTTGAAGAACACCCCGCAGCTTGGTCCTTCTGCATAGGTACCGACAGCTCCAAAAGCTTGTGACGAGTCATGGAATTCCTGTTGCACAGACCAATCAGTATAGACTTCCTGGTTGACAACCCAGGAGATATGCGACTACGCTACCAAGTATGTAAAACTTTCTGTGACTTCAACGTCCTCGCCGCAAGCATGACGACTGGACGGGTTCCCCTCTAACAGGCCCCCCAAAGTCCTGAATATTGGTCTTGGTCCAGGAGACACTCAGGCCTAGGGGCTTCGCCCCTCGTTGCTAAATGCATCAAGAGTCGCCACAAGTGACTCCAAGGAATCAGAC
>NW_023660130.1:10000-45000 GCF_015228065.2 Penaeus monodon | reverse complement strand
TGATTAGCCCCCCCCCCCCCCGATACGGGGCGCAGAAGTGAGAGAACGAGGTCCATGCGACAATGAACTGTTCGGGACTCCGATCCGGATTGACTCCCAAAGCCTTTGTTCATTCGTGCATGGTCAAAGGGACTATGACAGTTCACCATATACAAAGGAACTTGCTCAGTCCGTCCGTAGCACAGTCCAAAGGCTATGGGAGTCCACCCATGTTGCAAAACAACCCCACTGTTTTCTGGTATTCTATAGATAAAAAGCTTCGGGAGTCATCCTTAGGAAAATATACGGATAGACGATAGGGTAGAATCGCTAGATAGATTAGATGTATATATAATATATATATCTATAATATATATATAATATGTATATATATATATACATATATATATAATATATATATATATATATATATATATATATTTAAGTATCATGCTGTGCCACGGCGGCAAAAACATGAACCTATCCGTTTAAAAAAAAAAAAAAAAAAAAAAAAAAAAAAAAAAATATATATATATATATATAATATATACATATATATATATATATCAGATATATGTGTGTGTGTGTGTGTGTGTGTGTGTGTGTGAGTGGTTGTGTAGTGTGTGTGTATGTGTGTGTGTGTGTGTGTGGGTATGGTGTGGTGTTTGTATGCGTGTGTTATATATATATATACAGATCTGCAGACATATCAAAAATACATACCCACAGCATAAATATGTATATAGACTATATATATATATAATATATAAATATATAATATATATATGTAGGATATATATGTATATATATAGTATTATTGTTGTGTATATAATATATATATATATATAATATATATAAATATATATATAATATATACACACACACACACACACACACACACACACATCGAATGTATATACAATAGGCATGCACATACATGTGTGAGTACTTTTATCCTTAAGGCATTTACCTTTGGCAATTACATATACTATAGAGATATTATGTATAACTGCATTAACCTAAGATTCTGCAGTACAACAACCTTGTAGTTAGAATTCTGTATGGAGGATTTCTACTGTAACTCATTAGTGAAGGTAATGATCAAGATTTTATTTTTCTGTTATATTAACATGTACGAGGTAGTAATCAGCAGTTTATTACCATTGTTAGGTTTTATCGATGTATTCAGTGACTTTAACGAATGACAAACCGATTTATCACTTATTTCTTCCGAACTGCCACCGCCGAACAGCCACTACCTGCCACGAAACCGCCATTGCCACGCCAAAAACCGCCATTCCACGCCAAAACGCCCTTTCCACCGCCAAAAACCGCCATGTTTTCCACCGCAAAACCGCCATTTCCACCGCCAAATCCGCCATTTCCTCCGCGAAACCGCCACTACCTGCCACCGAAAAACCGCCAGCACCTGATCCACGACGCTGAAAGGCTTCCGCTTCGAGGAGGATTCCGGAGCCACGCTGCCTCCTCCCACTCCGCCTCACGCCATTAGCGCCTATCCTACGGCACCGCCACTTCCGCCTTCCGAATCCTCCTCCGAGAGCGTTTCTCGAATCCACCTCGTTTCCTCCGAATCACCACTTTGCCTCCAATCCACTCCGTTCCTCGAATCCACCTCCGAATTCCACCTCCGTTCCGACTCCGAATCCTCCTCCGTGGTCCTCCTCCACTCCACTCCGCGTCCACCTATACACTGTCAGCACCGCCAACATAACCGTCGCCATGAAGGCTAGTTTTGTCTGTTGATTGGAATCACATTTATTAAATGCTAAACTTACTAAAATGCATGCTTGCATGCCACATATATGTACGATAGGACAGATAGATAGATAAATAGAATAAAAAAGGGGGGGGGATAGATAAAAGCATACATACATGTATATATATCATATATATATAGATATATATATATATATAATATATATAATATATAAATATATATTTATATATATATATATATCTATGCATAATTTATATATATATCTATATATATAGTATATTATAATATATATATTTATATATATATAGATAGATAGATAGATTACATACAACCATACATAACATACATACATACATACATACAACATATATGTAGATTATAGATATATAGCACATATATTTGTATATCTGAATCCAAATTTATAACTATATATCTATATATAATATATATATTACGTAATAAAATATATATAGATGTATGTATATGTACATTCTATGTATATATATACACACACATATTATAATATATATATAGATATATAAATATATATATTATATTACATATATATACATATCTAATATACATATACATGTATACCTAGAATATATATATCATAGATAGACTATATATATATATTATAGATATAGATTATATATATGCATATATGTATATATATATATATATAGATATATTATATATATATATAATATATGAATAATCGCATTTACATATGAATATTATATATATATATTAATATATATTAATATATATATATATTAAAATATTATATATATATCTACATATAATATATATATCTATAATATCTATATCGTATATACTATATATATATATATATGGATATATATAATATTATATATATAATAATATTCAAAGCCCTAGATATTTCCATACTCTTACCAAGAGCTACGATACATCAAGTGTTAGCTTTGGCCGCAAAGTGAACTGTATCTCCCCTCTATTTCATTCTGGGTATTTATACGGTTGAGCCCATTGCCACAAACGTACCTGACTGTGGTGTGCCTTCAAAAGACACTGTGCCCTTGAGAGTATAGAAAAAGGCAAGAGAAAAGAGGAATATAATAATCTTTTCATACTTTCCCAAATAAAAGTGTCTTTATTGGGAAGATAAAGAGACTATGCAAGAGAGGAGGGGACTGCAAACAGAATGATTATCAGCAACTATTTTTCAGTTTTTGAGTTCAGTTACTGGGAAAATTTAGTCGCCACGTCTGACCACTTATAAGCCTTGACCATTTCTAGGTCTGCGATATTATCCTCGTTTTTTCCGCATATATATATATATATATATATATATATATATATATATATAGATATATAAGATATATATATAATATATAATATATATATATATATATATATATAGATATATATATATATAGTATATATATATATATATATATAATAATATATATATATATTATTTAGTATATATAGATTATCATATAGATATGTATTATATATACATATTAAATAATAATAACAATAATATATATATATGATAATATATATATATATATAGTATATATATCTAATATATATGTGTGTGTGTGTGTCGTTTGTTGTTTGGGGCGTGTGTGGGTTGTGTGTGTTGTGTGTGTTGCCGTGGCTGTGATAAAGTATACACAGTGATGACAGGACGAGGACTCCACGTATTACAACGAAATCGACCAACACTCAGGGCTCTCCGAACGTCATAACGAGAGGAGCGCTTTCGTTTTTTTTTCATTTTTCAGTCGGACACCTATGGCCATCTCCCAAAAGTGGTTCCCGGGCTCCTCACCATATTAAAACAATGGAGCACGCCCCCACGACAAAGGATCTCGGATGGTAGACGCGACATCCATCCAATCAGCCAACGACTATCAACACCGCAACGGGAGCTACGAACTAGCCAAGGCCGTCGGCACGCCGGAATACCGACGTGACCTGTATACACCCAGAACCACACCAGGGATATATAGATAATATAAGAGATGTCAGACGAGAGGGGGAGGTAAGGGGGTAGGGGTACATATGAGAGTAATATATATATATATTATATTCTTATACTAATATAGATATAGTAAATAGTAACATATTAATATAGAAAATATATAGAGGGGCATATATGGGAGTATTGTGATGATGATATCGTAAGGGAGAGAGATATATATATATAGTCATATAATATATAATATATATATATTATAGTCATATATATATTATATGAGAGTGGAGGAGAGAGAGAGAGAGACGAGGAGAGGAGAGAGGAGATGTATTTTATTATAGTACTATTAAGGCGTATATATATATTAGTAATATATAAGATTACTATATAATATATATATATATATATATATAATATTATAGGATATATAGTATAATATATATATCTAGTATATAAATATTATATTATATCTATATGAGATATATATACATATACCTCATATTCGTCATTTTTATCTGAGTTCATGGTAGTTCCGGTAAAGAAGCTCTGCATAGGCGTAGCGGGTGCAAAAATGGGAGGCGCATGAGAAAGGGCGAGTCTTCTGTTTTCCTCCTCATCTTCTCTCGGAATTACAGGACTTCGTTTTATATGCACGTCACCAGCGCGGGTGATCTTGAGCCACCTCGTCTGGTGTTACATAATTTAAGTTCGATTTCAGTGGTCTTTGTCTCTTTCTAAAGGCGTCTAACTGGTCTTTTTTTCCCATGAGAGGTGCTGTTAAGTACAGGTCCGGGGGTGGAGTCTAGTTTTTGGTATTCAGCACTCGCGTATCGTAATCGGTAGAAGCGATGCTCGTAGATGGTCGCCTCAGATGCATAGCAAACGGCCGATGTTCAGGCATAGCGATAAGTTTCTATAAGAAGAATCCTTTCATTTGATTTTAAGAAAGGCGACAAATTGTTGGAATCGCTTTTTTTTATCTAGCTGTGATATAAGGGCAGGTTTACAAACACACCCGTTTGGGCCTAGGTTTCCGCAACACATGACTGATCTGCCATGCTGCAGTCCTTCTAGATGATGCGTTTTATTGCGAGGGACCACTTGGGCAAGGACCTTAGGATCTTCCCACTATTCACATGAACGGTTGCAGGCATCAGTGATATTAATCGACATAACTCCAGACTGAAATAAATGGCGAGGACTGCGCATTACCTTCCTGTTATTGAAGTTAAGGAAATTTGTTGTAGACTTTTCAATCTGTCTTAAGATTGGAAGTTGGCAATATTGAAAATTTTTATCGATCACAAGGCGGTATTCCTGTCAACCTGGATCATTAGGAGAATCAGACAGAGCCCCAGCTGAGACGGACAGGTGGTTTCAGTAAAAATCTAACAGATAAAGCAGTTGAAGAAAGAAAGTGGCCAGACATGATTGTGCATACTTGACCATTCGGGAGTTAGAAATGCTAAATACACAGGGACACAGGAAAAACATATTATAGTAATATATATATATATATAATATATAATTGTAGATATGATATATATAGTGAAGATATATAGTATGTCGTAGTTTGTCTTGTGGGTGTGTGACTGTGTTGTGTGTGTGGGTAGGATTGGGTGTCAGGTGGTTTTTCTAACATTAATCAATAGAGAAAGTATACTATAGAACATCATATTTATGGAGGAGGTATATTTGGTTCATTACAGATGTCGCATGAGGTGGGGTGGGGTATTAATGAGAAAATAAGTTGTATTATAAACGTTTATTATTTTAAACTGTTGTACCCACTTTTGTTAACTGCATAGTAATGGCTTTTACTGTCCTTTCCAGTAGCTGCGACGGACATTACCTCCAATAACCTCACGCCAATACCTGTGCCAATACTGGCAGTGTGCCATTCCCAAAAACAATTCATGCCACGTTGCCCACCAGCCAAATCCACGCCATGCACACCGCCAAATCCGCCAGTTGACCACACACCGCCAAATCCGCCGTTGCACCACGCCAAATCCCGCCAGTTGCCACCGCAAAACAGCCCGTTGCCACCGCCCAAATCCGCACCCGTTGCCACGCACCCAAACCTCCTTACATGCGACCACAAAGCACGACATTTCCACCGCTCAATCCGCCATTACCTGCACCAAACCGCACCAATTTCCGACCTCCACAAACACCGACCTGCCCCAAAACCGCCAATTTCCCCTCCGAATCCACACCATTACCTGCACGCTGTAACCGCCCAGCACCCACCACGTTAAACCTCCCCAATCCTCCTCCAGCTCCACCTATCCGACCCACCTCCTCCTAACCACACCAATGACAGACCTCCAAATCCCGCCTCACCGCCGCTAACTACAGCGCCCCATTTCCACCAAAATCGTGTCCGCCGTTGAACTCAGACGCCATCACATTTCACCCGAATACCACCAGGCGACTGACCCAGACTCGCCCATCACGATCCACTCGACTCCACACAGCTGAATCCAACTCCGCTGTAGGCACTTCCACCGCCACCTTCGCTGGACGGCCTCCTCCACCTCCACTTATGCTGTGGCTCTACACCTTCCACTTATGCTGTGGCATCCATCCTCCTCCACCTCGGCGAACTTCCGTTCCGCCATACAGCCATCGCCCTCTACACCGTCCCTGCCATAAAGGCTACGCTTATCAAATGTAAATTGAACAGCAACAATATTTAATGCTTTACAGATTAAAGCAACTAAAGAGCCTACATTTTTTTACACTAATAAACCTGGGTATGTAATTGTGATTCAACCCATTTTAGGACCTGCTTTCGTTCTAATATCTATAATCATATGTATATAGTTGCATCAGTTAAGATAAAAGGACCATATAGGTAGGATGAAATAACATATATTAGGAACAAGTTACTCATTATTCAGTGGAATAACTCACCAACGAAACTATGAGCACTTTGTGGCTGTTGAGGTTGACAACAAGTCACTGAGGAAAATATATCGCTATGATCCATTTCCCTGCTATTCTCGTGGGCAGCACATTACCCCTAAGGTATTGCCAGCTTGATATATTAAACACGGAAAAAAGTGGACCATCAGAGCGAAGTAAAACAGCGAAAAAATACAGACTAGTCATCGTTAGGCATAAACGAGATTTTTCCGGATAGGTACGTGTGCCCTTTTCTTCTCTAGTAATTAAAAACATGCCCATTTCACATATTCTTCTTTTATCAGGCGATATACACGTTACACACATACCTTTATAAATATTTTTTTTTGCAATAGTGACACCAAACACACGATCAAACACACACAAACACCCACACACACACCCAAATATATAGGTACAGGAAATGGACAGAGTATGGTAAGCGTATATAAGAATAAGATAGACCTTATTAAACACGAACACACAAATAATGTGTGTGTGAAAGAGATTTACTTGTACTGTATTTACATTACATATGCGTAAACACAGCACATGTCTATGATGTAGAACACACTAGAATGTTATACATTAGATTACTTAACGGCTATTACTACATACATAGACGTAAAACATTATTACCCATGTAAGAAATATATGTATATAATATATATAGTATAAGAAATATAGTATATATAATATATATTAATATATATAATATATATAATATATTATATATATATATACATATATATATACATATGTATGCGTGTGTGTGTGTATGTAAAATATAATATATATACAAATTAAGTACATGTATACAAATACACATATATAAATATATAATATATATATATAATAAGCATTATATATTATATATTTTCAGTAATATATATATAATATATATATATATATTATATATGTATATATGTATATGTATATACAAGACACCACCCACAGTATACAGACACATGCTATGTGTTTGTGTGTGTGTGGCATATATGTATATTATATATAATAGTATATAATATATAAATATATATATATATATATATATTATATATACATAGAATATATATATATATATATATTATATATATGTATAATATATATATATATAATATATATATATAATATATATATAATATATATAATTTAGATACACATACATACACCACATATATATATATATATATATGTATATATATATAGTAATATATATATATATATATATAAGTATATAATATATAATGCGTGTGTGTGTCTGTATGTGTGTGTGCTGTGTGGTGTTTGTGTGTGTTGTGTGTCGTGTTGTGGGTATATGTATATGTGTATATATATAAAATATAAACATGTAGTATACCAAATATATATATAATATGATATATGTTTTATATATCATATATATTATATATATATATATATAGATATATATATATATAAGTGTGTGTGTGTGTGATGTGTGTGTGTGTGTGTGTGGTGTGTGTATGTGTGTGGTTAGTAGGTCAAAAATACCGTCAGCAAGGAACGGAGGGTACACTTCCAAAAACACCTCTGTACGAAGCTTCCTTCCTAATTGGGAGGTCCATATCTATTTTCCAAAAAAATAAACCAGCAAGCCTCAAGACGATCTCTCGTCCGATCATTAGCTGATGACGAGCGTGCCCTACCTCACATGTCGCTCATATCTGAAGCAGCGTGATCAAGAACCTCATAACGCCGACGCTAATTAACCTACACCTCCACGCTCCAAGCCCGACGACATGTTGACCGAGAACCCACGACAAGCTGTAGCAATGCCGAAGTGTCTCCGCGCACCTCCGTAATGTCAGCACATACGCTACAATACCCCCATTCTGACCCCACACCATGATCTTTGTACTAATTGTGTTGACCACTCAGTGCTAGTGCTACCCGTCCTGACGAAGTGCGCTGACGATTAGTTCCGTCACACTACGCCGCAAAACTAGCCAACCGGCTCACCTACCTCGCAAATCTTCGCGACTGCCATGAAGTCGCCAGTTACTACCTACTATACTAATACCTCCTTGTACTATATATTAAAAGAAGTGATACCTATTAGTAGCCAGAATAACTATTGTCGACCCTTTATCCCACCAGACACCTTAATACGAGTTACCTTTACCTTATCAAATTCAAAGAAACGCCCCTACAGTGAACACATTGTACACAATCGCTATATAGAGCCAAAAACTGCTCGCTGTATATCATGTGTTGTACAGACACAACGAAAATAAATGGGATCACACACTGTGGTCAGAGCCCCACACCCATTGCCCTGCCCAACAATCCCATAATATTGAGATACTGTGTTATGGTGGTGGACATGTTTCTGATCGTAATCTACATTTTTGTTCCTCACATGCAACAGTTTGGTATATATATTTATACTCAGAACAAGTGTATAAACTTGTATATATCGGATTGTTTCATAATATTATTTATGTTTATTATTCTTCGAATTAATGAGATTTTATATAAATTGTTTGCTTCTTAGATATGTTATGCCTATCTATAGTAATTACTTCGTTACTGAGAGAAGTGCGTATTATAGTCTAGTAGATTATACAAGGTCTATTGTTGTGTTCTTTAAAATATCACAATTCCTTTATCCTTGCCGGTAATCGGCCACTCATTCAGAAACATAGATGTGAGGAATCACCTGAGCTAACCTCTAATCTACCTAACCTGCTCACTTACCAGAATTCACTCTAGGATTATGAGTTGCTAATAAGGGCATATACCTATGACTGAATAACTCGAATCAAATCGCTGTTCAATGACGCACCTCTCACAAAGTCGATATCTTGTTCTATAATGCTGGAATTTTTATGCTTACTTTAGTTTAAGTTGTGTGAATATGTACTGATGGTAGTTCTCCGCCGTCGAAAATTAATGGCACAACGGCGCCTATGCAGAGACCATGCTTTATATAGGGTTACACAGTTATTGTGTCACTTGCAAGTTCATTTTAAGCCCGGCTCATGGCCGTAAACTACGGAATCCTGCGCCCGCCGCAGAGAAAACTTACTCACACTTTAGCTCATACGTTGCAAGCACCGAGACGTGCACTTTAGAATTAAGTCAGGCCCACGCTGCCTTGAAGTGTCCGAAGCATAAGTACTTGGCCTATTTTAGCCCAAAGATATGGATTCTACTCCAATTAATTTTTATCTTTCAAACGATGGCACTCTACTGAACTCGCTAATCCTAAGAAAGTAATTAACACCCTCACTTGAGATGTTACCATATCTTGAAGGCAAAATTGACTTATTATTACGGCTCCATTTTCCTTGCACACTTCGACAGGTGTATAGACAAACTGATTATTATTACTACCGAGCGGCACACGACGAGTCTAGCGACACATCGGATCACAAGGAACCATCTGTAGAAACCGAAACAGAACTGCTTCTCTATGCGCTACTGCAGGTTATCAAGCGCCTGTAGACGGCTCGATGACGATCCTTGGCGCAGTGGTCGAGCGATGTCAACAATAAGTAGCAAGACCAGATGGTACAACTCACACCCATCTGTCGCACGCTAGACCTTGCCTCCTGGCGGACGCAGATGCGCCGCCTGGCTCTATCTCGTTTCGAAAAGGAATACGCATCCTCCCTCGAACAAGACTCACCGGAATAAACACGTCCAACTTTGCGTAGACGGCGGGAGAGAGACACGGCAAACAGGCCAAGCCACACAGTGGTTCCAGACTCCAACCAACTCGTCCTTGATCCGGACACGCGGGGATCTTGGGGGTCTCATACTATCTGCAACAATAAACGCAGCAAGCTAGAACCCTTCATTGGCCCAGCTGTAAGTCCACTCTCGTCTACTCACATCGGGTTCATATAGATTATTACATATGGATTACATATGCAACACATAAACACATACATATAATACTTATATGAATCGATAGACAGAATGTATGAACTTGTGGCGCTATTTTAGTGAGTAACGTGGTGATTCTGGCCACTTTCCGGATCCAAATCCAGCACCGAAAAGAACGGCGCAAACCTACCATTTTATCTGCCAATTTCGTTTCGTTTGCAGACCAGATTCCGTAGAGCAACATTTCTTAGCTATCACCCATATGTAGATCTGAGCAAGAGCAGAGGTCAGAGGGGAGAAAACAACGTACCAGCCGCCACTGAATTTACTTTCGAGATTGCTAAAAGTCAGGGAGTTTCTCTTCCTTGGAAAGTGGACCCATACAAACGACGCGATTCATTCACATCTTTGTCCCTAGTTAAATTAAAAATCAGGCTAAAATAAATACAAATGTTCGCCTTTCATGCACCTTTCTAACATTATAGTGCCTGCGAGTACCATGTGTTTTGGGGATCTCTGTGTGTATAGTATGTGCCTAGTAGTGATAGTAGTGTGTCGTGTGTGTGTGTGTGGATGTGAGTGTCGTGTGTTGTGTGTTGTGTGTGAATGTGTACGTGCTTGTAGAGCCCCACACGCCATGCTGAGGTGGTGTAGTAGATTGAGTATTGCGTAGTGTGTGTGTGTGTGTGTGTGTGTGTGTGTGTGTGTGTGTGTGTGTTGTGTTGGTGTGTGTGTGTGTGTGTGCGTGTCGTGTGTGCATATTATCGACGGCACCATCAGCCGCTGACGACTGTGCCATTATTGATCTGATTCTGCATGGGGAAAGAATCTGAGGATGGGCCCTTCGCGCTGGCTTTTCGCTAGTTGACATGTAGCTTATAACTGTGACTGCCATTCTCACCGTGTTGTGTCGGACGCTGTTGCAATGTCACTGGAAGTGTCAATGCCTGGCGAAATAATGTTGAGGAGCACGTTGTTGTCACGCAGCAGGCTCCCTATCTCGATCCAGAGGAACGGTATAGACGATATGAAGCACCACAATGGCAGTGGATTGTTTGATATCATGCTGAACTCCCAGTGAGTAGACTTTGACTATGCACGGAGTATACTACAAGGCAGCAGTCACGACACCATTATCATAAACCAATATTATTATCAAAGATTGATTTAACACACACAGACAGTGCACAACACAACTACACACACACACACACACACACATATTGTGTGTGTGTGTGTGTGTATAGGTATGCATACAAGACGTGGGAGTAGTATACAACACACACGAACACACACACACACACACACACACACAACACACCACACACACACCAAATATATATATATATATATATATATAATATCTATATATAGTATATATACTATATATATATGTAGTATGTTTATATACATATATATGACATGACATAGATTGTATACTATCTTATTTATATATATATATATCATAAGGATATTATAATATATATATATATATATGTATGTGGTGTGTGTGTGTGTAGTGGTGTGTTGTGTTGTTTGTTGTGTGTGTGTTTGTGTGTGTGTGTGCTGTGTTGTTGTGATGTGTTTGTGTGTGTGTGTGTGTACATATATATGTAAGTATATATGATATATATGTACTATATAGTATATATATATATATAGCGTATATATAATATATATTACAAATATAAAGTATATAAGATATATTTGTATATATCACAAATCCAACATACACATACATATATTATAATGTATATATTACACGACACCATCTACATAAATATATATATACATTATATATATATATATATATTATATGATATATCTATATATACTTATATATATAAATAAAATATTATATCACACGCACATAGATACTATATGACATACAATGTTTGTAGATATATCGTATAGTAGTACATAATATTCTATACAGGATATATATATATATATATATATATACTAGGGGGGCCCAAAGAGTATATATATATATAAAATTAGATAATAGATGTCAGTGGTGTGTGTGTGTGTGTGTGTGTTTGTGGTTTGTGTGTGTGTGTGTGTGTGTACATATATATGTATTATATGGATATAACTATTACAAATATAAATAATATTAAGTAGATATGTGTATTACTATCCACAAATCACCACACCCACATTACACATATATACTCATAATATATGATATATAATATATATATATATATATATATATATATATATATTATGATATACATATATCATAGTTCTATGTACATATAATATATATATATATATATATATATATATAATATCTATATATTATATATATATAATATTAGTATGTACACGTATGTGTGTGTAGAAAATATAATGTATATGTTGCTATGTATATTGTATATATAATCACAGCGAAGACGTATGGGTGTAACCACATTTCTAAAAATTCAGGAAATCCCACACTTCCCTGACTATTGGTGTTTTATTGTACTACACTTTGTGAAAAAGTGGAAATGAAAATTATAAATCTTAATGTAGTTTAAATAATAATGTCAGGTTTATTTCAAATAAGTTGCTGTAGTAAAATATGTTCTTATTATCGTTAAACAGTTCCTAATGAAAAGGAACACACGTACAACTGTTGAGGTGATACATAAGAGAAACTCATTTCCTTCGCTAGCCTTCGTCCATATCCAGACACCAAAACCACCAATACCACACACATTAACCCGCCACGAAACCGCCACGATTTCCACGCCCAGAACACCCGCCCGTTTACACACACGCACGAGAAACGCCGTTTCACACCGAGAACACGCCACGCTTTCCACCGCCGAAACACGCACGCTTCCACCGCCACACACTTGGAAGGCTTCCGCTCCAACGAGGAATTCCAGGAGCCACGCTGCCTCCTCCTACTCACGCCTCCCCATTGACGCCATAATCCAGACAGCACCACCGCCACACAACACAGCAACCCCCCCAACCCTCAACAACGCCTACCACCGCTCGACTCTCCATACCAATCAAAGAACATTTACCTCCGAAATCACCACACCCACCCACCAAACACACTCCACACCGCCCTCCATATTTCCTCCGAAATCACCGACAGGAACATGCGCCACCTACCTCCGAAATCAACCTCGTCCTCCCACGCGCACTCCCTCCACACCTACACTCACCACCTCACCCACCTCGCCGATCACTCCGTAATCCACCGTCCAGCCAACGACCACGTACGCAACAAGGCACTACACACTTCAATCACTGTGACACGAATTATCATGGGTTCAGGAATTAAATTCATACCTTCCCCTCACATATCATTGCATAACCCGGCATAAGAAAGCCTACACAGTTATCAACCATACAACCTTAAATGATGCATAAAGCTACAGGCAAACACTTGTCAACGCTCGTCCCACCGTACGACACTCCGTATTCTCCCCAAAGAGAACTAGCGACGCATATCTTGGCTAAGTTGAGGGGCAGAACAGACACTGCAAGGAGAAGGCTGTATCGTTAGTGATCTTCGTCACTGATATTTAGTACAGTGAGAACCTGTTTGCCTACGAGAGTTGCCACAATTGTTCAATGTTTACATAGCAAAATGCAGGTGTTCTAATGAAAACATAGCATTACCCAAGGGATCAATAATCAGGACGAGGTGGTATAAAATATGCCAGGCGATGGTTCCGCACAGGTAAAACGAGATATTTCTTGTGTCTGTATAAGTGGTACCGTCTTACTCCTCAAGGGAACTAATCACATGAATGAGATTTCAGTTATAGCATGTAATATCGCAAGATTACCATGTGATATACACACACACACACACCGTACACAACACACCACACCCCACACACACATATGTGTGACGAGTATTAGATACATATATATATATATATATAATATAATAGCTATATTATATATAATGAGATATTGACTATATATATATAATATGTGTATATATACATCATGCAGACTGTGTGTGGCTGAGCGCATGTGTGTCGTATGCAGGCTATTTACTTACTATATTATATTATATCTATGGCCCATATTCCGGTAGATATATACCTATATGCTACTATCTATATCTATATCTATCTATCCTATCTATCTATCTATAATAGCACCTACTTATATACACACACATATATATATACTATTATAACTATATTAATAGATATATTATATATATATATTTATGATACAACATATTCCATACTTAACATAAAGTTTATCATATCATGAGTTAGCCTTTAGTGATGATAAATACTTATATACATATATATATATATAATATAATAGTACATACTATATATATATATATATATATAATATAGTATATATATATATTTATTATATATAGATACATAGTATAGACGATATCCGGAGATATATATAGATATAGATATATATATATATATAGATGGATATATAACATATTTATATATCTATGTATACTATATATACATATATATATATAAACTACGTCACACACACACACCATACACACACACACACCACCACACACACACACACACACCCACACACACGAGTTATAGGTAATATATATATAGTTTTATATATATATATATATATATTATATATATATATATATATATATTATACGTATATATATATATATACTTAGCTACGACATAAATCATCTATAGTATAGTACTGTATTATATCACTATCATATAAAACTATAAGCAATACGTCACTAGATATATATATACTACGAACTATATATATATATTTTACTATATACTATAATATAGTAATATGTATCATATACTATATATTTAATATATATTTATATAGATATATGCAAATATATAAACTCATACAACTGCACTCACCATTAAACATATACATATGCACAATCTTTAGTGCAGTTCCCCCTTGGTGGTCACTTATAAAAGTATCAGCTATAGGAAGCGGTTGGTAGAGAGGCAGTATATATATATATATATATATTAATATTTATAAATTTTAAATATATATAATATAGATATATATATATAATATAATATATATATTTACATAGTATTTATTATACATATAGTATATACTAACTTATATTATATCCTATACCTTATATGTAAAAATAGATATCATTATTATATATATACATATATAGACATTCATATATACTATATATACTATACAAATATATACTACCAAGATGCGCTTACTATACTTATTAATATGAATCTATCTATCTTATCTTATATAAATATATACTAACCATAACTATAGTATACACATATCACTGATAATGTATATATGTATAGATATATATATATAGAGAATATAGATATAGATAGATATATATTATACTATATATCTTACACTATATATATATTATGTATATACATATACATATATATAAAACTACTATATACCTATAGTATTATATATATATATAATCATACATATATATATATATATTATATAATACCATATACATATACATACATATGATATCTAATGTATGGAAAGATTGTAATTTCCTGGTGCTCGTGGAATTCGTATACATTATAGGATTTAATCCCCTTACTTAAGTCTATGGACAGTCTGTTTATACCACTGCATAGTCGTGGTTTACAAAACTATGACCAAAAGATTGATGGGGGAAACCTGATGTCTTTTTTATGACAAAATAGCTATGGTAGATTGTTCAAGCACTATTACTGTTTGCCAGTTTGTCATATAGTAGTCCACTGCATGGATACTGAACATATTGCTACCACACGTGTTGTTTGTGTTCATCTTGTTTCACTGTTCGTGAGATCTAAATTTAGGAATTTACTCTTACAGCTGTGATCCTACGTTTTTACATACGGTTGAAATAGCTTATGGATACGTTTTCTCTGGTTGGGGTTTTAAGTAAATCATATCAAGTCGATGTCAAAACTTATGTATACATGAAACTTTATCAAGCAATTAGTCAGTGAATATGGTTTAAGGTAATCAAGTGAATATAAAAGATATTTCATTATATCTTCAAGCCGTAAACAAAAATAGTTGATAAGGCTAAACGTGCAGCTAATACTTTTGGATTTGGGTAATATAGATTTTTGTGCTAGGGTCAAAATGCCCCATCATACTAAATGTATCAAGAGCTTCCCTCTACCTTTCCCTTCATTCTCCACCTTCCCCCCACTCTTTCATCTCTCCCCTCACTCCTCCCCTCCTCCAACTCCGAAAATTAAGTATGTGGGTCAATATAGATGTGATTATTAAATATATATAGTCATATATAGTTCAAAATGTAAAAAAAAAAAAAAAGTAAACCGAGATCGTCGTGTGTGTCACCTGTACTCGTACGTGGTGTGTGTGTGTATGTATATATATAATATACTATATATTCATAACTATCCCTATATTATATATATATAATATATATATACTACATATATGGTATATAGCTTATATTATGTGTTGTGTATTGTGTGTTGTGTATGTAGTGTATTTAGAGGTCAACACAACAGACTTGTCTTTGTGTCTGTATATACTATTATCCAGTTGTTTCAGACAATCCTTGACAGTTCTTGTATCGATGTTATGATTAAAAAAAGGGTAATCTTAGAACATTGAAGTTTTTAAAATATAATGTTGTGTAAATAATATTATTATATTGTTAAACAGTTTATCAATTTGAAAAGGAAACGTCTCAACTTTGGCAATTCCATATCCTTCAGCCGTAGATTCTTGCATCCCATGTACCTCCAGCACCACTACCCACCAAATACCACATTTCCACACCAGGCGAATAACACGCGTTCCTCCGCAAAGCCAGAGCGGTCCACACCGCGAAAACCGCCGTTTCACCCCGCCGAAACACCGCCGCTGCCACCGCGAAACGCCGTTTCCACCGCCGAAACCGCCGCTCCACCACCAACACTGGAAGGCTTCCGCTTCCAACGAGAATTCCAGGAGCCACACTGCCTCCTCTACTCCGCCTCCACCATAACCTCCAGCGCACCAGAACTCCACCTCCGATCCACCTCAAGCCCACGCCGAACTCCTCTAAATAGCATTTCCTGTCGGAATCCACCGCATGCCAATCCACCACCGCTCCATTTCCTCCGAATCCACCGCCGACTGAACCACCCCTCGAATCCTCCGCTCAGGCTCCTCCACCTCCTCCACATTCCACCCGCGCCTCCGTATCCACCGTCAGCATCGCCGTCGCCACCAAGGCTACACTATCACACCTGCTGTATACAGATATGTGCATATGGTTCTATGATGTACACTTATCCTTGTCCGACCTGTACATATCATGGCATAATGCCCGTGAATAAAGTACACTGACCATAATGGAAGAGTAAGTTGGAATAATTGTTATCGATGTCAATGTAACCTCCATATTCCCACCATGAGAAGCTTGCGACGCATCCTGGCTGTTGGGGCTGAACCCCAGAATGCAAGGAGGAGTGTAGCGCTCTTGATCTTCGTCCCCTGATATTTATACAGTGCGACCTTTTGCCTCAGGGTTGCCACATGTCAATTTTAACGATGCAAAAATGCAGTGCGGTCTCCTGAAACATAGCATACCAAGGGGATAAATAATCAGGAAGAGGTGGACAACTATTGGCCACATATGTACTATGCTTTGACACGGTAAACGGATATTTCTTGTACTGTAAGTGTACCGTCTGTCTCCCTCAACGGAATGTACACTCACGGAATTGTAAGATTTGTTTGATGTATATGCGCACAACATGTTATTGCACACTCACACACACACACATCAACACCACACATCACACCCATCCCACCACACACAGTCACACACACACCACACCACACCCAATGTTATATATATATATTATAGCTATACTATATAGATATTATGATATTTACCATTCATATTATACTATATTGCTATTATGTACAACCATATGTGTGTGTGTGTCTTAGTGTTCGACGTGTTTAATTACTGCTATTTATGCATCCCCCTTCCTTATCGATCTACTGTTGAGTCTATCTATCCATCATCTATCTATAGAATATATACAGTATGTCACACTATATTTTATACACGTATACATCTCAAATTATACTTAGAACACTTACCTCATATAATCTATCTATATAAATGTGATTTATTGATTTAATAATATATATAACACATACTATATTATGAAGATACTACATATAATCATAATATACACGAATGTTTATATATCAATAGTCTATCCACCATTATGCTGACAAATACTTCTTTATCTTCCTATTCACCCTCTCCTTCTCTAATATATCGATTTATATAATATATATATTAACATTATATATTCTACTATCATTATCAATATTAATTATCCTATACATATTATCAGTAAAGTTACACACACACACACACAAAACCACACCCCAGACCACACACACACACATCATTATCTAATATATATGGAGTAAATAACTGTAATATATAGAGTATGTATTATATGTAGTAGTTAATATATAATATTATATATATATATAGTACAAAGAGATCTATAATTATAGCTCATAATACTTATATATACATAAGATATTATAGATAATGAAGAAAACATTATCACACTATGGATATATATATAATATTTCATAATATGTTACTACTATATGATATATATAATATTATAATATATATATTATATTATTATATAATATATCCACGA
The DNA here is from genome assembly GCF_015228065.2 of Penaeus monodon. Classification (NCBI taxonomy): domain Eukaryota; kingdom Metazoa; phylum Arthropoda; class Malacostraca; order Decapoda; family Penaeidae; genus Penaeus; species Penaeus monodon. Next base: position 25,883 of record NW_023660130.1, on the reverse strand, counting down.
CTACTGTACAGTATTATTATACATACTGTACACCTATTCACTATCACTACACAACTATATATATCACATATATACACATGCTATATCTTCATTTGCAGTCCCACTGGTGTGTACACTTTACTAAATATGTATCATGCTTATAGGACAGTACGGTTAGGTAGAGAGGCTATATATATATACTATATTATATATATGTATAAATATATATTATTAATATATATATTATGCATTATATATACATATATTATATATATATGTACACATATATGCATATATATTATATATATACTTATTCATTACTCTATATGACTATTACTATTACTATTATATACACACATATACTTACACACTAGTATAATATATATATACATTTTTTTTTTCAACAGCCATTTTTATTCCATCGCATAGGGAAGCGGCACTATCGGACTATTGTTGTATATTAATTATGCAATTATTTACTTGATTATCTATCTTATGACTTATTGATTAAGCCGTGTCACATATTTCAGACAGTAATAACTGCGTTGACTCTTTCTGGTTATCACAAAATGTATTCACATATAACAATATTTTGATTGTAAGTTTTTCGCTAATCATAGCCACGTCAAATGATCTAAATGTAGGAAAATTTGGCGAACTATCGTAGCATACGATCTGACTGTCAGACAAACGCGAGAGTAAAGATATGTTTAAAAATGGACACCCAACAAAACCGGGGTCTACGGTTGTAAACCACAGTTTGCAGTTCCCGTCATGACCTGATAGTGTATAGATTATACTATCACTATACTAGTATTATATACTATTTTCTATCGATGTAACGACATCTTGTCTTACTAGTATCACTATACTACGTATATTATATACTATATATATATAAGATATACATCTTATTACACACATGTATACTGTATCATCTGTACTTACTATTCACTGTACTGTATCCTATATATTATTACTTATTATATATATACTATTATATCGATCTATGCACATACTATATATATATAGGTCGTGCGTCTTTCTCCTGCTCTTATACTATATGTACAATGACTATATTTATACACATAATTAATATACACTTACTATATCATGTACTTATATACTTATATACCTATAACACATAGTATATACAGTCTATCTATATACCTATATTATTATAATCATACTATATATATATATATATATAACTCTGGATACGGATTTAATCTGCCTGGTCGTGGGACATACTCGTCAATACAAGGCTTACATCTTATTCAATCACTATTGGATCAGTCTTTATAACAACTCTATTTTGTGTGTTTTCACAAAAAATATGAACCAAACGTATATGGGACGCCGAAAAACTGAGTCTTTTTGTTACATGAAATAGCATGAGATGTTAAAATAGCTTTCAGTTTGTCAAGTTCCACAGGATATTAACATAATTATACCACGGTTGTTTGTTCATCTTTGTTTCATTGTTCGTGAGATCAAACTTTTAGGAATTTCCTTTTACAGCTGTGATCCCCGTTTTACCATAGGTTGATATTAGGGGGTGGTCCCTCTGGATTTACGCTTTTTCTCTGGTTGGGTTTAAGTAAATCATATTCAAGTCGATGTCAAAACTTATTGCTTTCATGTAAAACTGTATCCAAGATAATTACCAGTGAATGTGTTTTGGTAAATCAAGTGAAATATAAAATATATTTCATTATATCTTCACAGCGTACAAACAAAATAGCTTTATTAATTCGTAACGTGAGCTCAATATACTTTTGGATCTTGTGTAACTATAGACTTTTTTGTAGCATGGGGTCAACAATTAGGCCTCTATCCATACACATAATACTTGTCTATCAAGTAGAAAATTACAGTTATTGTGAGGTCAAAACATATTAGGCAATGTGCATTATTACAATCTTATATAGTCATATATCATATTTCATTTTGTTTTGTTTTTTGTCGCATCATAAATGTAACTTAATAAAGACGTACAACCCTGATTAGTCGTGCGCGTGTTATGTACTCGTACGTGTAGTGTGGACGTGTCGCTGTGTGTACTTATACCTATACTTATATATATATATATATAGATAATATATTATATTATATTACTATATATATTATATCATATTATGTTGTGTGTTATATATCTAATATATGTGTGGTGTTGCTTCGACACGTGTGTGTGTACTGTGATCTGTATGTTATACGGTCAAAACACATAGACTGTGTCTTTTCGCATGTCTGTATATATATACCCTTTTCCTTCGGATTCCCTGCGTTTCTTGGTATCGATGTTATTATTAAAAGAAATGTAATCTTAACATAGTTCAAAAACATTGAAGGTTTTTTTTAAATATAAGTTGTAGTAAAAATATTTCTTATAAACGTTAATGAGTTTCCAATTTTGAAAAGGAAACGTCAACTTTGCAATCATTTCCCTTCGAGCTTCGCCATGACCTCCAGCCACCCTACCACCAAATCCACATTTCACGTGCGAAACCGCCGTTTCTCGCCAAAGCGCCGTTTCCACCGCCGAAACCGCCGTTTCCACCGCCGAAAAACCGCGCTTCCACCGCGAAACCGCCGTTTCCACCGCCGAAACCGCCGGTCACACGAACACTTGAGAAGGCTTCGCTTCCAACGAGAATTCCAGGAGCCACACTGCCGCTCCTAATCCGCTCCACCATACCCTCCGCGCCACCAGCTCCACCTCCGAATCCACTCCAGCCCACCGCCGACTCCCTCCTCCAATCAGCATTTCCTCCGAATCACGCCACCGCCAAATCCACCACCGCTCCATTTCCTCCGAATCCACCGCCGACTGCCGCCACCTCCTCCGAATCCTCGTTCAGGCCTCCTCCACCTCCTCCACCTCCACCTCCGCGTCCTCCGTATCCACCGTCAGCCATCGCGCGCCACCAAGGGGTGGGGGTACCACTTATCACCTGTAAAATGAATAAACAGCTATGATTACATTTCTTCCGATTATAAAATCCGCATATAATACATATATAACGTAATACATCGTCAACAATATATATTTGATGAAAATATATCAACTGATTCATCGTTATTCACGTTGAATAACCACGGCAGTCTCACCATGAAACTACGATGCATGTTGGCTGTTGTTTCGACAAAACACCGAGGAGGGGTTTGGCTCTGTTCTTCGTCCTGATATTTATACAGCGTGAGGCCTTTTGCTTAACAATGTCAGATTGATAAAATTCTAAAAGAAGAAGAAAAAAAACGTGATTTTATGCAAAATAAAACGAATGGAAAAAAAGACCAGGAAAAGGTAGGACATATGCAAGTCATGGTTGGCTAAAACTAGATTTACTGGTCTGCCTCATGTACTGTCTTCATCTCAAGGATAGATAAGGAATGAGGGTTTCACACTTATAGTCTTCCATGGCATGTTATGATACAAACATATATAGAATAGATAGACACACACACACATGTACATACAACATGTGTGACATTTATAATATATGTGTGTGTGTGTGTGTGTGTGTGTGTGTGTGTGTGTGTGGTGTGTGTGTGGTGTGTGTGTGTTCTATATATATATATAATACTATATTATATATATTATATATATATTATATATATATATATATAATATATATATAATATATCTGTGTGTGTATGTGTGTGTGTGTTTATACGCTATATATATACATACTATAATATATATATTATATATAATATATATATATATAATATATATGTATAATATATAGTATATATAATACTTCCTATTACTATACTTATATATCTATATATATACTATTCATATTATATATATATATATATATATATATATATTATGAGTATGTGTATGAAATATATGCTGTAATATACCTAATATATTCATATATATATACAGTACTTCAGACTCTATTACATTCTACTGTCTTCATATTACCACTATATGCACTATATAGTCCCTTACGTACTCCCTATATACTCATTATATTACTATATATATGCATATGTAATCACTGTCACATATACACACATACCTATGTATATATATACCTATTTATATATTATATAGCCTATCTTTACTATTCAATATATACATACAAATATGCATTATATACTATATAATATCATACGCAAGTATGTGTGTACTGTTACTATCTTACTATATATATATATATATCAGATCTCCGCCTCTCTCTTCTCTCGCTCCTACATATATATCATCTAATAGATACTACTCTTCATCTTATATCAACGTATGCACATTTATCACATACTATTCATACACCACGCACTCATATATATTATATCATATATACTAACTACGCACCTATATATACTATATATATGTTAGTATAATACTAGTAATCAACATATATTATATAGCTTCGCATATACACATATAGATGTCAAGAGATCCCTGACACACATACTTAGATTATATATAGTAGATATAGTATATATATATTTAATAGATAGATATTATAGTATATATATATATATATATATATATTAACTTAATAAACACACACAATATCACACACAGATATATATAATATATATATATATATATATATATATTATATATATATCATATGTATATATAATATTATATTATAATACCATATATATATATATAGATATAATATATATATGATAATATACATATACTATAATATATATTTGAATGTATGCATGTAAATATGTTTCAATCACTATCGCACAGGCACTTGCACATCCTCATCACCATCACACCACATCACACACTACACCTACCACCTCACACCAAACACACACACACACATCCACACAACAATCTACTACTCTTACCCCACACAACACACATACACAAACACACACACACATAGAAACAAACACACACACATAGCACACACACACAGACACACACACACACACCACACCACACCCACACACACACACACACACACACACATATATAATATTATATATAGTATAATTATCTATATATATACTATTACTATATATATATTCAGAATTATATATATATATATCATATTGTCGCATTCTACTGTTCACTTACTCATCTGATTGACCAGCTACACTATTTCATCAGCGGGACGTTCCTCCTACGGACGGAGTCTCTACGACACTTTAACCCTAATTGTTCGTCCTTTTCTTTCGCATCATGTTCACAGGATGGCAAAAACTGGCGGGCAGGAGATCACTCAGAGCCGCGTCGCGCTCTTTGATTTTTTACGATATGAATCCTTGTCCCTCCGTCCTAAAACTACAACCTTAACTAAACCCCATCCTTAGACAAAAAGTTCCACATAACATCTCTTTGCTTTAACCTGTTTCCTCATTTCCTTAGAAATAAAGTATAAGGCTCAGTTTAGCTCTGTCCCCTGTGCATAACAGAATGCTCCGCAGCGTTCTGAAGAGGAACAAGTCTGGAAAACCTTCCCGTGTGTAGCACATCTTTCCTTACTTTTCCCTAAGGAACATGCTAGAGATTCTTATGTCAACAATCACGCTTATTTTCCACCCTAAGAACACTGCTAAGTAGATTCTATGCAACTATACTCACTGATCTATTTTCCCCAAGGACAATGCTATAGAGATTCTATGCAACAATCACTGGTTTAGCTAATATTAACATTAAAAAAATCCTTAAAGCGAAAAACAAAAAACTTCACCACGAATTATACTATATTCAAGTAAATTCTTATAGTTACACGCTTGAGTGACTTTGATAATACGGTTATGTTGTTATTATCCTCCTAGCGTCCGGGTCAAAAACGCTTTCATAAGATTTGTGGTCCATTCCGACACACCCCACACACAAACACACACACACACACAAAAACAAACACGCACACACACACACACAACAAACATAGGACACACAATATAGGCGCTTTCTATTACATACTCCATAATTCGTAATTCCCATTAGTAGCTCATACTGGTACCACACTTTTTGGTATCGTTATACCGTTGTAACATTTTTAAAATATCAAATTTCACGATTCCGGTGCAAGATATTTGGTCGCCAATTATGAGACCGCCTCTTGTAGTTACAAACAAGTAGTCGCTTTATTCTCCCCCTCCACACCACAAAAATACACCCCCACAAAAAAAAAAAAAAAAAAAAACAAACAAATAAATATAACTATATATTATATATATATATATACTCATATATATATAATACTATATATATAATATATATATATATATTATCTATATATTTATAGAACACTATATTATATATCCTATTACTATTATAATAGCATATATATATTATATATATTACGATATATATATCACTATTATATATATCTAATATATTACTATATACTATCTGACGATATAGACACATATTTACTATCTTATATATATACTATATATATACTATATATATCTGACAATGTATCATATTATCTAGTACATATTATGCATAGATATATTATCTATATTATATATACTAGATATATATATGCATAATATATGTACTATAGAGATATTAACTATCATGCATCGTACAATTACCTATATTATCCATATTACCTATCTATATATGTATTACTATATCTATACATTAGAGAGATCACATACTATTACGAGTCATTACGATCTATCACGATTAGATGATCATTACCATATATATATGAAACATTATATATATATATATATATATATATATTATATATAATATATATATATATATATATATATATATATATATATATATATATATATATATTTATATTATATATATGTATATATATAGATATAGATCTATATAATACTAGATATATATATTTTTTTTTTTTTTTTTTTTTTTTTTTTTTATTTATTTTTACTATAAATTTTTTTTTAAACATAACTTGGTTTTACTACAAAAGCAAGCTATAATGCGACAAATATTTGTCCTGAATACGGAATGTGGGCTATTTTAAAATGTATACAAGGGTTATAAACGATACAAAAATTGTTTACAGTAGAGTATAGGGAATTACGAATTATGGAGTATGCTATAAAAGCGCCATTATGTGTGTGTGCGTGTTGTTCAGCTGTGTGTGTGTGCGTGTTGATTTTTGTGGTGTCTCTTGCGTCGTGTGTGTGTGTGTTGTGTGTGTGTCGGAGCGATGGACAACATCTATAAAGCTATTTTACCCGACGCTCCAGTAGGAGATGAAAATAAAACATACACGTATTATTCTAACAGCATATGCACGCGTACTCATATCAGACCTTTACTTCGAATTATAGTATTAATTCGGTTGTTGAAAGTTGTTACCATGTACATCAAGATACATGTCTAATTGCATTAGCTGTAAACCAGTGATTGTTGTCATACTCAGAATTCCTCCTTAGCATTGTTCCTTAGGGAAAATACGCAGTGATTGTTGCATCAGAACGCTTAGCCATTGGTCCTTACGGGATAAGAGCATGTTGATTGTTGTCATGACAGCACACACACCTTAGCACTTGTTCCTATACGCGGAAATCACACAGCAGTGATTTTGTTGCATAGAAATCTGTCTCACAGCATTGTTCCTTAGGGGAAAATAAGCAGTGATTGTTGCATAGAATCTCTTAGCATTGTTCCTTAGGGAAAGTAAGTGATAGCGAACGGCGAAGGTTTTCAAGATTGTCTTCTTCAGAACAACGGAGAGCATTCGTTAGCCACAGGGTGAGAGCTAACCCTGAGCACTTTTATAACTTATTTCTAAGGGAATATGAGAAGTTAGAAGCAAAGGAGATGTTATTAAATTCTGGTCTAAGTATGGGGGTTGTAGTAAGGTTTGTAGTTTTAGACGGTATGGACAGCGATTCATATCGTATAAAAATCAAAAGAGGCGGAACCGGCTGAGTGATCATCCTGCCCGCCAGTTTTGCCAACCAATCCTGTGAACTGATGCAAAAGAAAAGGACGGAAAATTAGGGTTAAAGGTCGGAGACTCGTCGGTATAGGGGACTAACTCCCCGGAGGAAAATAGTGTACTGTCAATCAGATGGTAAAAACCAGTGATGCACAAATATGAATAATAATATATATATATATATAATATATATATATATATATGTTATATATTATATAATATATATATAATGTGTGTTGTGGGCTGGTCGTGTGTCGTGTTGGGGGTGGTGTGTGTGTGGTGTGTGTGTGTGTGTAGCGTGTGTCATGTGTGTGTGTGGCGTGTTCTATGTGTTGTGTGTGTTTGTGTATGTGTGGTGTGGTGTATGCTGTGTGTGTGTGTGTGTGTGTGTGGTGGGTGTGGTGTGGTGTGTGTGTTGATGTGTGTGTTAACAGCCTGCGTATATGATAAACATATTTCATGCTATACATCATAATATTATATAGCAGGTATATCCTACCTATATATAGTATTATATATATATAGGAATATAGTATCTATATTACAACTATTCCCGTGTATAATATTGATATATATATATATACATATGAGTATATATATAATCATTACATAGATATATATAGTCTAGCATATATGTATTATGTATATATATATCTACACATTATATGATAAGTATATATCGTATATATATGAAGATATGTGGCTGTATATATATATATTATAATATGTTATATTGTCGTATTAGTGGTATAGATATTTATACTAGTGAGATATAGATATATATATATATATATTAATTGTGTGTGTATGTGTGTGTGGTTATAGATATATATATTATATTATATATATTATATATATATATATATTTTTTGACTGGTAGTGAGATATTTATATAGTATATATTATAGGGATATATTATAAGTACTGTGTGTGAGAGTATACTACTCATATTTATATATGTGTATTATTATGTATTTTATCTACATTATGGATTACTATGAGCTCTACATACAAGCGAGGTTATTAGTATATCCAGCATTCATATATATCAGCTATTATTTATATATATAGAGTAGTGGTATGAATATATGTATATATATATAATATATCTATGCATATAGGTATATACTTATATATATTATATCTATATCTTAGTGTTTATTCTATGTAGTTATATGTACAGCACGTTATGAGTTTTTTTATTACATTTTAAGTACATCGCATTATCTTATCCAGTATTATACTTTTATCTTGTTAATATAAGATGATGCATGGATATATATCGATGATAGTATCTCATTACTGTATATGAGTATAGATATAGGATATATATACATATGATGTATGAAAGAGTATGTGTGCGTATGCTATATAACACATATCGAAACTCATTATATATGATGATATTATTATTTCTATATATATATAGGCATACTATACAGCCGTGAATTATATATAGATGCATAGTAATATATATATATACGACTATAGTAACCTGATATATATAGTGATAATAATATATCATACACATAGGATGCATAGTAAAATGAGAGTTATGATTATATTTGATTAATATATATAATATATATATAGTATATATAATATGATATATAGATAGAATATATAAATTATTATACACTACAATATCATATGTAGTGTATACTATTATTATATAATATATTAGTATTATTATCTATATATATTTATATATTAATATATAAACACACAAACACATACACACACAGATATACTATATCCTAGTAAGTATAGCATACTATATGACTATTATAATATTATATATATATATAGATAATATTAATTACACACACTACACATACACACACAGATATATAAATATTATATATAATATATATAATATATATATATATATATATATTATATATATGTTTAGTTATTATTCACTATAAGAAAGCACAAAGCACCACACACACACACACACACACACACACACAAACCACACACACACACACCACACCCACAGGATATTTAATATGTAAACACATGTAGTATTGTACCGGTGTGTGTGCTCTATCCGTATCTTATATATGTTTGTATCATAACAGCCAGGAAGACTATAAGTGTGAATACACTCTCATCTCCTTAATCATCATCCTTGAGGATGAAGACCGTACAATGAGGCATGGCCAGTAAAATCTAGTTTACCGCCAACCATGACGTAGCCATATGTCTACCTTTTCCCGGTTCATTTTTTTCCATTCGTTTTATTTGCCATAAAATCACGTTTTTTTTATTCTCTTTTAGAATTATCAATCTGAAAAACACATGTGAAGCAAAAGGCCTCACGCTGTATAAATATCAGGACGAAGAACAAACATGGAGACAAACACTCCTCGGTGGTTTCTGTCAGAAACAATCAGCCAAACATGCATCGTAGTTTTCAGGGTGAGAATGCCGTGGTTATTCAAATACGTGAATAACGATGATCAGTTGATATATTGTTTCTACATGCAAATGATATATTGTTGACGATGTAGTTACGTTATAAGTTATTATAAATATGCGGACTTTTATAATCGGAAGCTGTAAGGTAATAATAAGCGGTGGAATTCATTTCTACATGGTGATAAGTGAAGCCTTGTGGTGTTCCGACGGCGATGGCTGACGGGATACGGAGGACGCGGAGGTGGAGGTGGAGGAGGTGGAGGAGCCTGAACTCTTTGAGGAATTTCGGAGGAGGTGGCGCAGTCGGCGGTGGATCGTGAGGAAATGGAGGCGCTGTGGTGGATTTTGCGGCGGTGGCTTTCGGAGGAAATGCTATTGGAGGAGGAGTCGGCCGGTGGCGCTGGAGGTGGATTCGGAGGTGGAGCTGGTGGCGTGGAGGTTATGGTGTGAGGCGGTAGTAGGAGGCAGGCAGTGTGGCTCCTGGAATTCTCGTTGAAGCGGAAGCCTTTCAAGTGTTGGTGGTGGAAGCGGAGGTTTTAGTCGGTGGAAACGGCGGTTCGGCGGTGGAAAGCGGCTGGTGTCTGGGTGGAAACGGCCGGTTCGGCGGTGGAAACGGCACGGCTTTGCGGAGATGGAAGTGAAACATGGCGGGTTCGCCGGTGGAAGGAAATGGGGATTTGGTGGTAGTGGTTGCTGGAGGTCATGGACGAAGCTACGTGAAGTGAACATGAATTGGCCAAGTTGACGTTTCCTTTTCAAAATTGGAAACTGAATTAACGTTTATAATAACATTTTACTACCATACTTTATATTTAAAAAAACCTTCAATGTTTGTTGAAACTATGTTAAGTTACATATTTATATTTTAATAGATAAACATCTGTACCAAGAAACTGCAGGGAATTCTGAAAATGGGTATATATATACAGACACAAAGAAAGTTCTGTGTGTTGACCTATAAATTACGATACAATACACACACACACAGCACACACGATACACATATATATCTATACACACACATATATATATATATATATATCCTTATATGCACTATAGATATACTATATCTTATTATATATGTAATATATATATATATATACACAACCACACAACATACACACACAAGTACGCAGTACACATACACACTACACACGACGATCGGGTTTACTTCTTTATTTTACATTTGACTGACAAAAAACACAAAACAAAATGAAATGCATGAATATATGACTTTACAAGCATAATTTAATAATAACATCCGAATATTTATCCCACGCAACTACTTAATTTTCTCTTTGATAACATTATTAGTATGATGGGGCATTGTTGACCCATGCGACAAAAGAATATGTAATTGTTCCACCAAACCAAAAAGTATATTGAGCTGGCACGTTCAAGCATTAATAAACAGCTATTTTGTTTTACGCTTGAAGACACAGATATATGAATATATTTTATATTTCACTTGATTTACCAGAAACACATTCACTGGTAATTATCTTGGATAAGTTTCATTAAACAATAAGTTTTGACATTCGACTTGAATATGATTTACTAAAAACCCCAACAGAGAAAAACCCGTAATGCCAGAGGCTATATTTCAACACTATGTAAAACGAGTGGAAATCACAGCTGTAAAAGAACATTGTACGCCTGAAAAGTCTGGTGATTCTGTCACGTATCTATCCATATTGTAAACAAAGATGAACAAAACATACCTCACGTGGTGACGCAATATGGTCAGTATCGTGTTGGTAATTGACTCAAACTGAAGCTATTTTAACAATCTCATGCTATTTTCATAAAAAAAGACATTCAGTTTTCCACCATCAATCTTTGGTCATAGTTTTGTAAACCACAAAAATACGTGGTTATAAAGACCTGATCCATAGATTAATAAGGATTAAGCCTTTATTGGACGTGAATTCCACACCAGGAAATTAAATCGTATCCAGATGTATAGTAATATATCTATCTGATTATATTATATCTTATATATATAGATATAATATATGTATACGTATATTCATATATATATATATCTATTAGTTATACTATATATATACGCACTATTAGGTCACATAGAGCGTACATAGTATCATACACACACATATTATATATAGATATATATAATATATATACTATATTATTATTATTAGATATTATTATTAATTATATGATATTATATAAGTATTTATATATATAACATATTAATAGAAGGTATATATCTAGTATGTGTTTATATATGCTTATATCTATTATTATATATATATATATAGATATAATATATAATTTATTAATTATTAATATTATATATCCACTATCAGATGCACGTGAACCTTCAAACATTGGTGCAACCAGCTATCCGTGGTTTTGTGGTTCAATTGTGTAACATATTTTATCATCATAAGCGTTCTGGTCACTGATAGTCAGTCATGATAATAGTTTCCTAAATTCCTTACATTTAGTCATTTACTCGGCTATGATTAGCGAAAACTTAAATCAAATATTTGGAATATTTTGATAACCAGAAAAGTCAAAGCTTTACTGTCTGAAATGTTTAAGGCTTAGTCGAATAATAACAATAATGCAATTAATAATATATAATTATAAATAATAATAAACAATAATAAATAAGGCCGATTACCTGCAGTGAATATAATTGGTGTTGTGGAAAAAAAAAAAAAATATATATATATTATTATATGTGTATATATGTGTGTATATATATATAATATATATAATATATATATAGATAATATTATATATATAATATTATATATATATATATATTGTATTGCTCTTACTAACCCCTTCCTATACGCATGATACTTTATTAAAGTGACCACCAAGTGAAACTGCCAATAAAGATATGAATATATATGTGTTATATGTATATGTATATTGTATATTTGGTGTATATATAATATATATATATAATATATATCATTATTATTATATATATTTATTATAGAATATATATATATATTATATATATATATATAGATTAGAGATATATATAATATTATATATATATATATATATAGTGTGTGTGTGTGTGTGTGTGTGGTGTTTGTGTTGGTGTGTGTGTGAGTTATGTATATTATTGTTTATTATTTGTCAATACTAGTAATAGTATATATAGCTTATGATATGTATATTATATATTATTATACATTATTTATATGTATTATTCTATAGTACTTGTTGCATCAGCATAAATGGGATAACTATTTGATGTATAAAACATGTATGTGATATTGTATGATATTATATGTGTACATATGTTATCTGAATATATATCATATATACGTATATATATAATATTTTATATATATTATAGATTATATGTTAGATTATAATATATTTATTTATTGATAATGTATATCGTTACTAGTAAGATTATCCATATATAGTATAGACTGTAAGATATGATAGATAGATCGAAGTATGTTAGATAGATATATAAAAGAGTATATCTACTGCACACACACACACACACACATTATGTACCCCTAATTGTAGGTTCATATTTGAATATATAGTATATATATGATGCTTTCTTTATATATGTATACTGACTCGTATTTATACATGTATTATCATGTGTGTGTGTGTGTGTGTCGGGGTGTGTGGTGGTGTTGTGTGTGTGTGTGTGTGCATACAGGGTGTGTTTGCGTACATTTTCTCATGCAAACAATCTCATTCGTGCTATTCCCTGAGGAGAAGACGGTACACTAATAACTAGTACAAGAAAAATATTCTCGTTACCGTAAACCATGCCTGGCATATTTTCCCCCTCTTCCTGATTTATTTATCCCCTTGTATGTAGTTTTCAGCGAGACCACTGCATTTTAGACATTGTTAAATTGAAACAATGTGGCAAACCTGAGGCAAAAGGTTCCTCACACTGTATAACATTATCAGAGATATGAAGATTACATAAGAGCACACAGACGGATACACAATCCTCTTGCACACTTCTGTCAGCCCCAAAACTAGCCAAGATGCTGTCGCTAGGTATCATGTGGATATTGAGATGCGCACTACATCGGACATCACGATACACACTTATTCCAATAGTTACATCTTAATTGATTCGTGTAGTACTTTATATCCAGTCATTATGCCCATGATGATGTAGAGGGAAGATATATGTAATCATGAACCATAGATTCTTTGTCACAGGTGATAAGAGTTGTTAGCCTTCTGCGTATGGCGTACTGGCGATGGCTTGATGCTTGGTACGCATTGCGACGGTATCAGCGAGAAGGGGAAGGGGAGGTAGGTTGGAGGAGGACTCGCAAACGGTAGGTATCGCGAGGTGGGCCGTTCATGTTCTGGCGGTGTGCTTCGGAGGAAATGTGGAGGCGGTGGTGGATTGGCGGCGGTGGATTTCGAGTGTGTAGACCCCCAATGTTCTATTGGAAGGAGATCGGCGTGTGGAGCTGGAGCGTTAGGATCAGGAGTGTGGAGCTGGTGGCCGACGACGCGAGGTTATGGTGGAGGCGGGAGTAGGCAACGGACTGGCAGTGTGGCTCCTGGAATCTCCGTGGAAGCGAAGCCTTCCAAAGTGTCGTGGTCGGTCGGCGAGACAGAGGCGGTTCGGCACGCGTGTTGGAAACGGCGGTTTCGGCGTGCGAAGCGGCGGTCTTTCGGCTGTGAAACGGCGGTTTCGGCGGTGGAAACGGCGGCTTTGGCGGAAGGAAACGGCCCGGTTTCGCCGGGGGAAATGGTGGATTTGGGGGTTTAGTGGTGCTGGAGTCATGGACGAAGCTAGGAAAGGGAAATGAATTGCCAAAGTTGACGTTTCCTTTTCAAAATTGGAAACTGTTTAACGATTATAATAAATTTTTTTAAATACAACTTATATTTAAAAAACCTTCAATGTTCTAAGATTACATTTTTTTAAATAATAACATCGATACCAAGAAACTGCAAGGAATTCTGAAAAGGGTATGTATATACGACACCCAAAGACCCAAGTCGTGTGTTGACCTATAAATACACATACATACACACACACACACATACACACACACATAATATAGTATAATAATATAATATTATATATATATATATATATATTTTATATAAAATATATATATATATATACATAACACACACACACACGTACGAGTACATACACACACGACGATCGGGTTTTACTTTTTTTTTTTTTTTACATTTTGACTATATATGACTATATATATTTAATAATCAATTCCTAATATTGACCCACAATACTTAATTTTCTCTTGATAACATTTAGTATGATGGGGCATTTGACCCATGCCACAAAAATCTATATTACACCAAATCCAAAAGTATATTGAGCTGCACGTTTAAGCATTAATAAAGCTATTTTGTTTTACGCTTGAAGATATAATGAAATATATTTTATATTTCACTTGATTTACCATAAACATATTCACTGATAATTATCTTGGATAAAGTTTACATTAAACATAGTTTTGACATCGACTTGAATATGATTTACTTAAAACCCCAACCAGAGAAAAACGTAATCCGAGGCTAATTTCAACCTATGTAAAACGGGATCACAGCTGTAAGAAGAAATTCCTAAAAGTTTGATCTCACGAACAGTG
>NW_023660130.1:0-5000 GCF_015228065.2 Penaeus monodon | reverse complement strand
CGCTCGACCACGCGCAAGGATCGTCATCGAGCCGTCTACAGCGCTTGAAACACTGCAGTAGCGCATAGAGAAACAGGTTTCTGTTCGTTTCTACAGATGGTTCCTGGTGATCCGATAGTCGCTTGGGTCGTCGTGTGCCGGGTAGGATAATAATAAGTTTGTTAATCACCATACTAAGCTGCAAGAAAATAAGATTATAAAAACAATTTGTCACAAGAAGGGTAACATGTCAAGTGAGGTGTTAATTACTTTCTTAGGATAGCGAGTTCAGTAGAGTACCATCGTATTGAAAAGAGAAAAATTAATTGGAGAAGAATTCCATATCTTTGGGCTAAATAGGCAAGTACTTATGCTTCGGACACAAAGCAGCTGGGCCTGAACTTAATTCTAACAGTGCACGTCTCGGGTGCTTCAATCGTATGAGCGTAAGTGTGATAATTTCTCTGCGGCGGGCGCAGGATTCCGTCGTTTACGGCCATGAGCCGGGCTTAAAATGAACTTGCAGTGACAATAACTGTGTAAGCCTATATAAAGCATGGTCTCTGCAAGGCGTTGCCATTATTTGCACTGGAGACACTACCATCAGTACATATTCACCAAACCTTAAAACTAAAGAAGCATAAATTCCAGCATTATAGACAAGATATCGAACTTTGAGAGGGCGTCATGACAGCGATTTGGATTCAGTTATAAGTCATAGGTATGGCCCTTAGTAAAACTCATAATCCTAGAGTGAATTCTGGGGTAGAGTGGGCAGGTAGGTAGATTAGAGTTTAGTCATGTGATCTAAATCTATGTTTGAATGAGTGGCCGATTAGCACGGCAAGTATAAGGAAATTGTGATATTTTAAAGAAACACAACGATATACGTGTATACACAGAATATAATACGCAAGTAGTAACGAAGTAATTACTATAGGCATAACATATAAGAGAAAAAATATATAAAATCTCATTAATTCGAAAATAATAAACATAAATAATATGATGAGAACAACCGAATATAACAATGATTAAATAAACTTGTTCTGAGATAAATAATATATACCAAACTGTGCATGTGAGGACAAAAATGATATTAGACAGAAACATACCAATAACACAGTATATCAATTATGGGATGGTTAGGGCAGGGGAATGAGGTGTGGGGTCTGAACACAGTGTGTGACCATTTATTTGTTTGTGTGTAAAACAATGATAGACAGCGAGCAGTTTTGTCATATAGCGATTGTAATGTGTTCACTGAGTGGCGTGTGCTTTGATTTGAAGAAGGTAACTCGTATGTAAGGTGTCGGTGGGAAAAGGGTGGACAATAGTTTAATCTGGCACTAATAGGTACACTTACTTTTAATAGTACAAGGAGGTATAGTAGTAGTAGGTAGAACTGCGACTTCATGGCAGTCGCGAAGATTGGCGAGGTAGGTGAGCCGGATTGGCTAGTTTGGCGGCGTAGGGTGACGGAACATATCGTCACGACTTCGTCAGGAGGGTAGCACAGACGTGAGTGGTCAACACAAATTAGTACAGAAGACATGGTGTGGGTCAGAAGGGGAGTTGGTAGCGATGGCTGGACATTACGGGAGGCGAGGAGACACTTCGGCATTAGTAGCTTGTCGTGTTCGGCAACAGGCGTCGGCTTGGAGCGTGATGGTAGGTTAATTAGCGTCGGCGTTATGACGTTCTTGACGCCCCTGCCATCAGAATATGAGCGACATGTGAGGTTAGGAGCATCGCTGTCATCAGATATGAGCGAGACGAGATCGTCTTGGGCTTGCTGGTTTATTGTTGAAAATAGATATGAGACCTCCCAAGTAGGAAGGACAGCTTCCGAACAGAGGTGTGAAGTGTACCATCCGTCTTGCTACGTATTTTTGACACAAACACACACACATACACACACACACCACACACACCACACACACACAACACAACACACATATATATATATATATATATATATATATATATATATATATATATATATATAAACATATATATATTTCATATATATATGTATACATACATGTTTATATTTATATATATACACATATACATATACCCACACACAGACACAACACACACACAAACCACACACCACACACACACATACAGACACACACACGCATATATATATTTATATATATATATATATATATATATATATATATATATATATATATATATATATATATATGTATATATACATATACATATATATATATATATATATTATATATATATATATATATATATATATATATATATATATATATTATATTGTGTGTATGTATGTATATATATATATATATATATAGATATATATATATATAATTATATATATTATATATTACATATATGCACACACACACAAAACACATAGATGTATGTATATGTGGGTGTGTCTTTGTATATACATTACTACATATATACATATATATATATATATATATATATATATATATATATTATATTATATGATTATATATATATATATAATATATATATTATATATGTGTATGTGTATACATGTACTTACATTTGTATATATATATATTTTACATACACACACTCACGCATACATATGTATATATATATATATATATTATATATATATATATATATATATATATTATATATATATATATATATATATATATATATAAGTATACATGATATTTCTACATGGAAAAAATTTTTAAGTATATGTATGTAAATACAGTTAAGTAATTTGTATACATAATATTTCTACATAAAATACATTGTTTAGCTATGTATGTAAATACAGTACAAGAATCTTTCACACACACAATATGTGTGTGTGTGTTAAAAGTCTTCTTTATTCTTATATAACCATTTTGGGCCCCCTTTTCCCTTCCCCTATATATATGTGTTGTGTTTTGTGTTTGTGTGTGTTTGACCCGTGGGTTTGTGTAAAATTTTGACAAAAAAAAATATTTAAACGTAATGTGGGGTAAGGTATATCGCCTGGTTTAAAAGAAGAATGGGAAAGGCCCTTTTTTTTAATTTATAGAAAAGGGAAAAGGCCCACTTTCCCCTAAAACGGAAAAATCTCGTTTCCCCCAACTATGACAAGGTTTTTTTTCCTGTTTTTAAACCGCCCCTGGAGAGTCCACAGCTTTTTTCCCGTGTTTATATATACCCAAAAAGGGGCCCAACCCTGGGGTAAAGTCTCCCACTAAAATTTTAGGCCCAATAAACCATGGGCGATATTTTCCTCGGGGACTTTTGTAACCCCTCAACAGCCAAAATGCGCCCTTAGTTTTTTGGGAGTTATTCCGTGAATAATGAAACTTTTCCTAATTATATTTTATTCTTTTCAAACCTATATGGTTTTTTTATTTAAAACTATGCAACATATACATAGATTATAGATATTAAAACCCGAAAGCAGTCCAAAAATGTTTGAATAAAATTTTAATACCCCAAGGGGTTTTGGGAAAAATAGTAGGCCCCTTTAGTGCTTAATTTTAAAGCATTAAAAGGGTTCATGTTCTTTTTAAGGGATAAGGGTACCTTTGATGGGGGACGGGTGTATGAGCGAGGGTTTGATGGGGGGAAATAGGGGAAGGGCCCCGAGGTGGAGGAGGAGGGGGCCCCACAGCATAAGGGGGGTTGTGGGAGGCCCCACACCCTGGGAAGGTGGGGGGGGGAAGGGGGGCCACAGCGGAGGTGGAGGTGGAAGGGCCACAGCGGGGGTTTGGATTCAGCGGGGAGTCGGAGGAATCGGAGGCGGAGCTGGTGCAGTCGCCCGGGGGATTCGGGGGAAATGGAGGCGCTGGATTCAAAGGCGGACACGGATTTTGGGGGAAATGGAGGCGCTGTAGTTAGCGGCGGAGGCGGGTTTGGAGGAGCTCAGGGGGTAGGAGGAGGGTCGGAGGGGGAGTGGAGGAGGATTTGGAGGTTTAACTGGTGGTGCTGGCGGTTTCAGCGAGGTAATGGTGGTTTGGAGGTGGAAATGGCGGTTTTGGGGCAGGCGGTGTTGGAGGCGGAAATGGCGGGTTTTGGGGCAGGTAATGGGATTTAGCGGTGGAAATGGCGGCTTTGTCGCAGGTAATGGAGGTTTTGGCGGTGGCAACGGCGGATTGGCGGTGGCAACGGCGGATTGGCGGTGGGAACGGCGGATTTGGGTGGCAACGGCGGATTTGGCGGTGGCAACGGCGGATTTGGCGGTTGGGGAACGGCGGATTTTGGGGGTGGGAACGGCAGAATTGTTGGAAAACAGTGCCAGTATTGGAGGTATTGGCGGAGGTAAAGGAGTAAGGCCGTCGAAGCTATGGAAGGAAGTAAAAGCCATACTATCAGTTAACAAAGGAGCAACAGTTTAAAAAATAAACTTTATAATACAACTTATTTCATAAAAACCCACCACTCATGCGACAATAGTAAGAACCAAAAAAATCTCAAAATAGATGTTCTATAGTTACTTTCTCATTTATTATGTTAAAAAACAACACACACACACACACACACACACACACACCACCACACACACAATAATATATATATATATTAGAATATATATAAAATATATATATATATATATAAAATATATAAAAATGTTTTCTGTGTCCCTGTGATTTAGCATTCATCCCCATGGAAAGGGACCTATCATGTCTGGCCCTGTCTTTCTTCAAAAAAGCTTTATCTGTAGATGTTTTTGACCAACCCGTCGTCTCAAGCTGGGGTCGTCTGATCTCCCTAATGATTCCACGGTTGACAGAGAATTACCGCCTTTATAGATAAATTTTCAATATTGCCAAATTCCAACTAAGAGTTATAAAGTCACAACAAATTTTCCCTTTAAATCAATACACGGAAGGTAATGCAGTCCTCGGCCATTTTTTCAGTGGAGTTATGTCGATAATACACTGAGCTGCAACCGATTCATGTGAAATTGGGAAGACTAAGGTCTTGCCCAAGTATCCTCTCCAAAAAATGATCATATTGGGAATACGGACGTAGCAGGTACAAATGGAACG
>NW_023660129.1:17500-19890 GCF_015228065.2 Penaeus monodon | reverse complement strand
TTTTTTTTTTTTTTTTTTTTTTTTTCTTATCCCTCTTTTTTTTTTATAAACATTATCATTGCTATTGCTATTATTACATTTGTTGCTTTTGTTATGATTTTTATTATAGTCATTATTATCATTGTCATTTATTATCATCATACCAAAAGTGGTCTGTTTATCTTCGAAGTAGTTAGACGATCAGTTTCTGCACATTTATCATTTCCATGACTATCTGAGGTGGGGGTCAAAAAGGCTGATAAAGAGGGTTGGGGAGAAGAAAGAGGGAAGGGAGAAAAGAAGGGAAGAGGCTTTAAAACAATAAAGAGATGGGAAGAGAAAACAGGGGATTTAAAAACGAAAAGGGGCTGAGGAAGGTGAGGGACGGGAAACTCAGAGAAAAAGAGGGGTATGAGAAGGAGAGATAAGGACGTGAAAGAAGATGAGTTTAAAGGGATTGTTTGATTAATTGATTTTTAAAAATTATCTGTCGCGTCAACAGCTAAGGTCATTAGCGGCAAATACCTTTTGGGGTTATGCTGCACATTTTCCCACTACATGTACGACCGTAATGGTTTTTGGCATCACTCACAACGTGCTTTATTTTTACCAATCATCGGCCATGAATCATCGGTCCGATTCTCAGCCTGTTAACACAACTTCAACTTGTCAGTTGGATGGATGCTGGTCACCCACTGCCAAGGTCATCTCTAATATCTTGTAGTATATTTCTAGAGGTATGCCTCCATTGCTCCCTCCATTCACGACAACAACTATAAACATCTCTAGTTCCTCTAACAGTTTCTCCTCAGAATACCTCATCAGGTCTTGGGAAAAGATAATTCCCTTGTACTGATTTAGTATTCTGTGAGGAAAACATGAGACTTGACCACAGAAATGCAGATGGTCAGTCTCATCAGATAACGAAACTTCAATTATCAGGCTACTATCTCACTTTGAGGTGATCGTCTTCACCACAAGGTATTTTTTATATGAAATACTTTCATTTTACCTGGTAAGACTTCCTTGGCGGATTGAGGAAGGACTTTCCTCCTTAAGTGGTCTGCGAGCAAGGAAAGCATTCCAATTCTCATTTTTGCCCTTTGGAATTTATAAACTTTCCAGAATGACAACAGGTGACATTCGAGTGGGATTGACCAAAGGATTGCGTAGGTCGTCAGGGAGAGAGCTAGTTCTTTTTTAAATCTGAAGAAATCATACAAATTAGAATTCTATATCCAGTAACCACCCAGTGTTGATAAAAGTTTTGGGATGCCGACTGGTAGTGACCAGCTTGACCACCACCCATTTGATTTACGTATGGGAACGTGAGTGTTGTTTGTGAGAAGAGGGGTAAAGTGAATGCAAGTGAATTGTGTGTATGGTGTATGTGTTTGGTGCAAGAATATAAAGTCTGGTATGCGTGAACTTTGCCGAGGAAAGGCGTGTGTGAGAACTCTCCAACACAATTAGCAGAATAATACTTATTAACTGAGGCACATCACAAGAAAGCCAAGAATCTAATTATACACTTCAATATTGTTATTCTATTAATTTATCCTTTTCCTTTTACAAGTTTATCTTACAAGGGAAATAATAACATAAGTGGTATGAAACACGTTTGCTAAGATAGGAAGGCCCATTCCGGGGATTCCTGAAGCAACCCAACGGCACGGGACCAATTCCCGAATCTGTCCGCATGCTTCATTAACAAATATGGTTCTCTTTAAAGTGTTAATATTAATGAAATTAATGTTAAAATAATAAAAAATACAAAAATGAAATATTTGCGTAATAAAACTTGTAAAATAATTATTGTTAAAATTAATGTATAGGTTAACTTTTATTTAAAAAAAACTATTGTAAAACTTTTCAAAATAAATAAAATCTTATAAGTAAAACGTTCGGTATAAAGAAAAAAATCTGGATTTAGGGATGGAAGATAATATAATAATAAATACTCTTATTTACTGTTCTCATCTCGTGGTTGCTTTTTCGAGGTTAGAGTGTGCTGGCAGAAACAAAAGTACAAAATATATATTTATTAAACAAAATAATCTGTTACAGTAGCAACCTCGCTCGGTAACCTCCACGTGCTCGGCGAAGTGAAGGTAGCCGAATTTCAAACTGCTGTAATGAGGGAAGTACATGGGAGGTCCTGGCAATATTGAGTTGTCTCTCCCATAGTCTCTGCAGAATGTACAGTGCTAAACGTTGTCACGCCGGTACTCCGAGTATGTTGCCATCTCGAGTTCGCTAGTTTTCCGACGGAGGGAAATATTCGTTGCCTGTGAGAAGATGAGAGGAGATAATTAGCATTTTTCTACCTCCTGGAGTGAAAAGACGTGAATCTGCGTTAACTACACAAGCCGGTTTCGTTAGAAAGTGTGGGGGGAGGGAGTTTAATGGAA
>NW_023660129.1:2500-5000 GCF_015228065.2 Penaeus monodon | reverse complement strand
ATATATATATATATATATATATATAATATTTTATATATATATAATTTATATATAAATTATTATATATATATATATATATAAAATATATATACCACCGTACATACATCATACATACTTTACATACATACATACATAAATACATAAAACATACATACATACATACATACATACCATACATACATACATACATATAAAACATACATACATACATACATACATAGAGATAGATAGATTGATTGACTGATGATAGATAGATGGATGGTTTAGGACATATACTCTCTCCATCTCTCTTTTTTTTTTGACAGTGAAGCCCTAATCGAGTCTCTGTTCTCAAGAATCTAGGAAGTAAAACATTTGTTATTTTGAATAAGGAACGGTTCTCTGAGAAAAGACATGGGGAATAGGAGAAAAATAGTCAAATGTAGAAGGCCGTATGATTTACAACAACGATAGTAATAAAGATGATAATGAAAACACACACACACCACGCACACACACACGCACTCGCACACGCACACACACACACACACACACACACACACACACACACGCACACGCACACACACACCACACACACACACACACACACACACACACAACACACAACACCACACACACACACACAATACACATCTATTATCAGCAGGGTACATGATAAAACGACAAACTAATTCCACAGTAGAGCCAACCCTCGATTAATTTGACCCAGCAGCGCACACGAGTCTTAATCTATTATGGCTATAGCAATTAATGCAGAACGGGGATTGGTTTAAGTGACAGTAATTGATCCCGTTCTCTTTCGTTGATATGTCAGAGGAGCCAAGGGTAGGGTCAGTTTCCAATTACATTTTTTCCTACTCTGAAAGGTCTTTATGGGTCTCATGTACACGCTTCAGTATTATGTCCATTATGTAACATCTTACACGTGTTCCCGCTTTTTAATCGATTTTTTTATACTTTGGAACTGAAGCACTTCACTCACTTAATATGATGACGTAACTTCATTGTTAATAAACAGAAACGGACAGAGTTAAGTAGAGATGAGTAAGGTGTGTCATCACGGTTATGAAATAACAACCTCAGCCCCCCCCCCCCTCTCTCTCTCTCTCTCTCTCTCTTTTCTCCTTTTCTCTCTCTCTCTCCTCTCTCTCTCTCTCTCCTTCCCCCCCCTCTATCTCTCTCTTCTCTCTCTCTCTCTCTCTCTGTCTCTCATCATTTCCTCCCTCCCTCCCCTCTCTTGGCTCTTTCATCTTTGAAAATAGGAAGAAGATAAGGAGTTTTAAAGAAACGCAGTATAATATTCGAAATTTAGAACATTAACTAAACGTTATTTGAGATAATTGAAGCAGAAGTTCCAGTGGAGAAGTGCAGACCAGTTATGTACGGTAGTCGTGTGCCTTCCATAATACGTGATTCTTGAAAAGGGAACCTCTTGGGAAGATGATCAAGTTTAAGTCTTATGTAAAAGAAGTGTGCTTGGGATGTTTCTATGCCATATTTTTGGTGTGAAAGACACGTACAAGTACTTTATTATTGTTGTGTTTATTTCTGATGGGTGGAGGTGTATAACTAATGTTTGTAGAAGGTCTGGCTATATGAAAACATTTGACATTTTACCTTATTCCTTCAGTGTTCACTGTAATACATTTTCCTCCCTGATAAACACACGGATATTCCCACACAGACACACATATGTATGTGTATATATAAATGTACATATATATATATACATATATAGATTTTGTATGTGTGTATGTATGTATGTTATATGTCTGTATTGGTATATGTATGTGTATATATGTGGTGTGTGTGTGTGTGTGTGTGTGTGTGTGTGTGTTTTGGGTTTTGTGTGGGGTGTGTGTGGTGTGTGGTGTGTTGTGTGTGTGTGTGTGTGTGTGTGTGTGTGTGTTCATAAAATCAACACATACACAAACACACTTACGCACACACACATACTCCTACGCATATACAAAAAAAATGTCTGCACCATTTCCTCGCACCAAGCTGTAACGTAATATTACTTTCATCTCTTGCCTCAGATGCTATTTTAATATTTTTCACAGTAATTAAAAATCCTTCTTCATCTTGTCTTGGATAAATTTAAGATTCATAACACCATAAATATGATCATCACTCTTCTCTGTCCCCAAAAGTCTTCTTCATATTTTCAAAAGAAAATTTCCTGTCGTGTCTTCACGTAAGATAAATCACCAATAAAAATAAGGGAAGAAGGACCAATGGGACAGGGTTTATATGTTGGCTCAAAGGGGGTGAGGACTCCATAATCATACCCCGTCGTAGAAAAAAGGCACGTGTCAATGATAGGGCACTGGCTTTGCAGATCAAGGGGTTCGCTCCCGGGAGTCCTCTCAGTCAACTGGGATGTGAGTAAGTACTGGCATGGGCGACGTCTGCGTACTAGGGTCAAAGTTGGGGTGGAAAGGAACATCCCCA
Source organism: Penaeus monodon (assembly GCF_015228065.2). Lineage (NCBI taxonomy): Eukaryota > Metazoa > Arthropoda > Malacostraca > Decapoda > Penaeidae > Penaeus > Penaeus monodon. The sequence continues at coordinate 2,546 of NW_023660129.1, read as the reverse complement.
TCACATCATCCCGCGGCTAGTACGGTGTTACCTATGAACATGTCCT
>NW_023660127.1:0-19898 GCF_015228065.2 Penaeus monodon | reverse complement strand
CCGCCTTCACCCTGCCTGAACCGTGGCTCCTTTGGCGTAAGGAGTCCCAACACGCGAGTGGGGGAGGAGAGTATGGCCGTTTGATACCCAACGTGGGAATCGCCAGACATCTCCCTAAAATCCTGCCGCGACAGGAGAAATCTCGCTCGACGCGGGCAAGGGGTACCCTTGATTACCCGACTCACTCGTCTTCAACCTGTAGCTCAGGGTTAGCCGAGGACACCCGTGCCATGGCGAGAAGTCCTGCAGGGGCTCCCGTTTGGCGCCGGACAGGCCACCTTTACCGCTCCCAACCTCCCTCGTTAGCCGAGTGGATCCGCAGCCCGGGCGCGGTGGCCTCGCCGACCCGTGAGTTAGCTCATGCGAAGCGAGTCACCGTTATGCCAGGGCAGCGAACCACCGATGGTGCGAGGCCTCCCTTGCTGACCTTTATCCTCCTTTCCTCGTCCTATCAGCTATGCCCCCAACTTTTACCCCGCATGTTGGGTTAAGCCCCGACTCTTTTTTTCCTCTTACTAAATCATCTCTTCGATCCCCCCCCCTTTATCCTTCCCCTCTCCCATCTTCTTTCCCCCCCGGCAACGGGTCTTTTCTCTTAACTTTACTTACTAAAACGAGCTTCGTAGCTAGCTACCCGTAGCTTTTCTTCCCCCCCCTCCACTGAGGACTCCTCCTCCTCCCCCCCCTTTAGTTCATCTGACACGAGACCTCCTCCTCCCCCCCTTTAGTTCATCATCTGACGAGATCAGCCCCACGAGCACCTAGTCAATGCCAAGAGAGTAACCATAATAGCAAAACAGAACCTCAAAGTGTCATTGAGCCATCCTGGAGTACCGGGACCTCAATCGCGCCGCGAATCTTTTTGCTATTCTGACCTCTCCACTAACGTAAATGATCTGCAAATTTCCTCTGTCTTCAGAGATTATTTGCTTTGCCACTGCCTTTAGCGGTTTTTTCTTCTTGTTGACTACTGACGGTGACAAGGGAACATTACACCTCTCCCCAGACCCGCAGCTCTTTCTATCACAGGGAAACCTGTATAGGGAGGCCCAGCAGTCTGGGGTGACATTTAGGTGTCCTCTACCTCTCCTAATTTTCTTCAATTTCTTGGGGCCACCTGGACCTACATAAGCCCTCGAGACTTTTGTATTCGTCTGGTTGGCGCGCCTCTAACCTGCTGTCCCTTTGTAGCAAGGATTGGCAGTAAGGGAGAGGCCCAACACAAACCTCCGATCCCTCAGTGCACTGGAGTACGCAACCAGGCTGATACTGAGGGGGGTCGAGTGCAGGTACATTGCAAATTTCCACTATCGCCTCTAAATTTCGAACTTTCTCTCCTCTAAAATCACTTTCCCCTCCTCTCCTTCACCTCACCGATCCGCTCACCCATCTACCCCTGACGACCTCATGCAACCGAACCATGGCTAAAGTAAAAGATAAATGTCAAGGGCGGCCCGTCCCCGAGCCGCCGTAACTCCCTCGCCCAGGCACTCTTTGAGGCCGAAATCAGAGTACTTCGGTACTACCCCACCCATGAAGGGTATGTTGCACTAATAGACGATGACAAACAGGCAGAGAAACTCTTCTCTCATGACACCATGAACAAACTGGCAAAGTTGGGATTCACACCGATCCTTCCATTGGATATGCGAGCTAAACTCACGCTAGTATTAAAAAAACTAGACAGACAGGTTGTTAATGAGGAACACGACGACACACCATGAAATTATGAGTTCAGCCCCCTACGCAAAAGTGGAAAACATCCACATCATGAAACCATCTAACATGATGAAGGTAAGATTTTCCGACCAGGGCCTCGGCAAAAAAAATAAAGGAAGAGGGCATTTATCTCTTCAAGCTATACGTCGCACCATGGCAGATCGAATTTGAATGATTTACTCCCGTGAGACATGCATGAATTGCTATGCTTATGGCCCCCTTTAAAGTCCTCCTGTAAAGAGAAAAGAAAACCCGATGCTCCGAATGCGGCTCCGGAACGCACACATCCGCACATGCACTAGCAACACACAAAAATGCCTGAACTGTGGCGGGGCACCCCGCACCTTTGCCAACAGCTGTCCCACCCGGAAAGCCCATCAAAACCTCTCAGAAAAGAGAAGGAGAGGGAGAAAGAAAAAGAAAATAAACCACTGAAAGCAGTTGCCCAAAAACAGCACAAGCCACAGTGCAGGCAACAACTAATGCATGGAAACCCTTATCAACCAGGTCCGCCAGGACATCAGAGAGAACAATGAAAAAAACAAGACCAAAGTAGAACCCACGGTGCACCTTGCCCTCCCTAACAACCTGCCCAAAGGGAAAATTTTTGTAGTGTTGCTGCATGCACACCTAAAAAACCCTGATAAACCCCTAAAGAGGCTTCAGGGAACACGCCGGGAAGCACGAGGAGAAATAACCTTCCAGACTCGACCTAGGGGAAACGACTCATGGGGGATCCTCAAGGTGGTCCACCCTCCCCCTCCTCCAAAAAAACAAACAATCTGAAACACCCTTTCCCATGTCCAAGTCTGGACACGCAGATTGAACAGATCTCCCCATCCACTCCTACAAACCCTGCTACCCCTGCCCCGGGACCCCTCCGTCAGATCCAAGCAACGCAACCTATCCCTCAGGGCCATCTCTCTCAAAAGGTATGCTCTACCACCACCTTTGAAAGATCTCCCAAAAGAGACCCCCCAGCAGAACTGGCCCACCCCATCTCGGCCGATCCATATGAACCAGATGAGAAACGACATCCCCTTTATGGGAGATGATGGCCAGGAGAGGTGATGGATGGAACGGTGAAGGACCCCAAATTCTATGGAATCAGACTATTTCCCCAGAAACCCTGATAAATATGAGTACTCTAGCCGATATGAAATTGGCAAGAAATACAGAAAGGCAGGATTAAATGGCTCTTCTCTAACGAAGAGAGATACAACATGGTCATAGCTGGCAAACTCCACAAAACACCTTACACAGGGAAACATCCTGGTAACAAACAGGATGATCGAAAACACCAAGACATCACAAAATACGAAATGGACACCTCGTTGTCCCAGACAAGTCACAGGACGCAAACATGATTAATAACACATCACTACATTCACGCCTCAAATCATCCAACACAATGTATTACACTGGACAACACGAAAAACGAACTCTCTAATGCAACAGAAAACATGACCCACATATCATCCTTAAAAACAGCCATGGGCTAATAACACTACTCCACTGAAAATCTACCCATGCACAATTTACTCTTCCAACAAATCACAGGAAAGAAGCGATGGCGTAGCAATTGCGATCAAAATAACATTTCTCACAAAATCATTAATAACTTCACCTCTGCCCTCCGGGGCAGTCGAAGTAAACACACCACAAGGACCCATTATACTGGCAACACTCTACATCCCACCACGAAACCATACATCCCAGAACCTGACATCCTGCAGCCCCTGAGGCAAACAAACCAATATACATCATGGGAGACTTTAACGAAAAACCACCACACTTTTGGGATACAATCACATAAACGCAGTAGGCAAAGGCCTGGCCTCCTACATACAACAGGGAAGATCACACCCCTCGGTCCACACACCCTACATACATTGCATACAACACAGCAACAACTCCTGACATAGTACTTGCCACCACAGAGCACACCTACACTACCACATATCGACAGACGACGTCACCTCCAGTGATCACCTCCCTGTCATACTAACACTTTCAACAAATCCCATCTGATCCCAACACAACCCCGAGAATCCTTCAAACAGGGCAGACTGGAGGGATTTAAACAAGCACTCGAAAAACACAAAATATCGATCTCGAGGGCCAACACACACACATGATAAACAACCACCTTGAACAGTGGTACACAGACATACAGAGGGTTTCAGACTGGCCAACATACCCAGAACAACACACCAAAACCATTCCCCACTACCGAGAAACACATCGTCTGAAATTGCTAAAAATACAATACAGGCACTTACACCAGCTAAACAACAACACGGGCTGGGACGCACACCTACGCACACGATACAGAGAACTCAAAAACACAAACTAACACACGAGGTTAAAGTAATGAATAAACAACATGGAAACCCTTGCAAAAAAAAACTATGTCAGAACACACGAGACCCAAGAAGTTCTGGAGCTCCTTCAAGAAATCAGGGGGTCAAACAGACAGACAGCCACATACATATCACACACACAGACAAAAGGTTGACTCGGTGGAGGAGATGGAGCTTCTCCACAGGGATTCTGGCAACGGAATTTCCAGATCTCCCCCACCGAGAATGCCCGGTTGACCACACCACAGAGACCGGGGTCACACACTTTCTACAGCAACACAAAAAACCTAACTCTCCAGAAAACATCATCACTCTAAACAATCTCACAGAGGACAGTCCCCTCTCCACACCCATCACTACAGAAAAAAATTGTTAAACACTATCAAAAAACACCAAAAACACAACCCAGGAGCAAGCAACATAAACAAAACAATCATCGAACACCTGCACCCACAATGATCCGCAGGCTACGCCACATCTTCAATGCATCATTGGCCACAGGATATTTCCCTGATAGATTCAAACAAGCCACCATCACCCTCATACCAAAAGCAGGGAAGTCAGAACACACGAGACCCCAAGAAGTTCTGGAGCTCCTTCAAGAAACTCATGGGGTCAAACAGACAGACAGCCACATACATATACAAACACAAAAGACAAAAGGTTTGATTTCGTGGAGGAGATGGAGCTTCTCCACGGGGAAATTCTGGCAACGAAATTTCCAGATCTCCCCCACCGAGAATGCCTGCTTTGACCACACCACAGAGACCGAGGTCACACACTTTCTACAGCAACACAGAAACCTAACTCTCCCAGAAAACATCATCACTCTAAACAATCTCACAGAGGACAGTCCCCTCTCCACACCCATCACTACAGAAGAAATTGTTAACACTATCAAAAACACCAAAAACACAACACCAGGAGCAAGCAACATAAACAAAACAATCATCGAACACCTGCCACCCACAATGATCCGCAGGCTACGCCACATCTTCAATGCATCTTTGGCCACAGATATTTCCCTGACAGATTCAAACAAGCCCCCATCACCCTCATACCAAAAGCAGGGAAGTCAGCACATGAGGTGGAAAACTCCCGCCCATCTCATTGCTGGAAGTTCCCGGGAAAAACTGCTAGAGAGGCTAATAACACGCAGACTCACTACATACTTTGAAAACAACAACATACACAACAGTAGGCAATACGGCTTTCGCCCACACAGAGGGCCCGAGAGTGCTATCGCCCTCGTTTACGAGGAGATCGCTCTCGGTCTCGCCAAAAAGCACCAGATCAACATCATACTCCGAGACGCAGCAAGGCCTTTGATAAGGTCTGGCATGACGGCCTCAAATACAAATTAACACAGTTACAACTCCCGACTCATCTCACGCACCTTCTCTGCAGCTTCCTGGATCACAGGACTGCCACAATACGCCTGGGAACCCACCTGGGCACCCCTCTCCACCTTAGAAGTGGAGTCCCACAGGGAAGTGGTCTCTCACCAACCCTGTATATCCTGTACACAGCCAATCTGCCTCCACCTACACCCCACAGCAACTTATTTCCTATGCAGACGATATCACACAGATACTCTCACACCCCCTCTAAGTCACAACACTTCATGAAACTAACAACAGAAAGACCTATTCAAAACATCAACACATTTGAGCACCCTTGGAAAATACAGACAAACATCAACAAATTCAAACTCATTCACATTGCACGCAGAAACTCACAACCCATCACAATCAACAACACTAACATCCCATACACAAACAGAGGCAACATTCTTGGTTCCATTTCACAACCACCGGATTCACCACACATATCAAACAAAAAATCGCCCAAGCACAAAAAACACTCACCAAACTCAGACGCTTCTCATGCTGCACACCGCAAACAAAACTCAGACTCTACAAAACAACTGTCAGACCAATCCTTGAATATACAGCTATCCCACTGGTTGCAATATCAAACTCACAAAAATACAAATTGCAAGCAGTACAGAACAAAGCACTACTCTGGGTACACGGCGCAACAATTATAGACCGAATTCCTTCAGAAACTTTACACAGAACATACAGCATTGAGCCACTAAACACACGCATACACACACGAGCTAAAAACACCTGGGCCCGACTGCGTGAACAAGAAGACGACCACTACAACAACATCATACACAAACACACGAACACACACACAAACCACACCTGGTGGCCCAGAACACTCACGCTCTTGCTTGCTTGCTTACTTGAGATTTGCAAAGTTCTGGCTTCGCCCGGGCCTTTCACTTATGGCCCGGCCTGTGTCAGCTTTTTATGGCTGTCTCATTTGTTGGTCTGACACTCGGTGCTTACCGTGGCGGTGGGATTGCCAGCAGGCGCTCCTGTAGCCGTGGTGTAAGCATCTCGCATAATCTCTTTACCAGCACGACGGCTTGTTCTGTGGGGTTTGTCTTAGGAATTGCGTGGTGCACGCAATTCTCCAAGTAGTGTTCAGGGTGGGGTTCGGCTCGCCGCAATCATCAACACCTCTCTTCACGTTCTATGGTTTGTATGATCTGCCATGCACAGTGGTAACCTAGGCGCATTCTGTGCAGAATGACTTCGGTACCTCTGTTGTTTTTTTTCAGAGAGTGGCCCGTGGTTCATAGCCTGTGGCATCTGAGTACCAGTGGCCGAGGGGGAATGTCTCGTTTCCTCTCTGAGAAGCTGCAGGAGGAAGGGGTTGGCCGCACCGTACACTTCCTCCTAAGTAAATTTCGTGCTCTGATGTATTATCATGGGATTTGAGGGCATACCCCGGCCGATTTCGGGTAATCTGTCAGCAAGCTCATTGCCTCTGATCCCTATATGGCTGGGAACCCAGTTTATGATAATTCTTCTACCCGAGCAAGCATCCTGTGTTATTGTGCCGATGGTTGCAGGAGTAGATGTTGTCAGTGGGTGAGCGCTGCTGAAGACAGTCGACGGCTCCTTTGAAGTCTGTGTGTATGACCCCGTGTCCTTTTCTCCTGGACGCGTGTCTCAGTGCTCCCATGATAGCAACTACCCCTGCCTGTAGTGAGGAGGCGTTGTTTTGTTACCCTCATGGATATTGTGGCATCCCTTGCTGCAAAGCCGGTGCCTGCAGTGTGGGTCAAAGGGGTCGACCGTCCCTCTGTGTAAAATGTTAGGCTCCCCGGAGGGGTGATGGTTTGCAATGACCCTCTGGGTTTCTGCCCTTTTGGCTAGGGTACAATTCATTCTTTTTGCTTGCCAGTCTCATGACCGAGAATCTATCGAGGTTTGTGCCCCGGCGGAGCTTCGACAAAGTCAGGGGGTGGGGAGTCCATGCCCTTGGCCAGTATGGTTCTTTGAGCTGTGGCGTATTAGCACCCTGGCTGTGTGAGACAGCCAGGAGTTGTTGCAAACAGCTCGTTTTCTTTTTCTAGGCGTCTGACTATTTTGTGTCTTAGGGTTGGTTCCTGGGAGCCCGGATGACCTTTGATAAGATTGGGCTGCCGTTAGATCAATTCCCTGAGGCCAAGGGGAGAAGGTTTGTCTCCACTAGGAGGTTGAGGACCTTCGCCCACCTTGGGGCACCAGAATGACCCTGGCGGCTTCGTTTTGGACTGCTCCAATCGGTCTTTATATTTTCTCTTGATGCCAAACAGAGCGAGGGAGGCATAGTCTACAATGGGCCTAACAGTATGTACGTAGAATGATCTTTGTACTCTGTGTCTGGCCCCTATGCGTCTTCCCTCATTACTCTCATGACAGACAGTCTTGCCTTTGTTTTGGTCAAGCAGGTACTGGACCCTCCTGGCGGAAGGAGAGGGTCCCGGGCATCCTTACCCCAAGGTACAGGTATTCCTGAACCCACTCCAAGTCCATTCCCTGGTTTTTTAGACTTGTGCCTTGAACTCTCTGTCTCAAAGCCATGGCCTTGGATTTGGCTGCAGAGATCTTTAGTCCTGTCCTGCAACACTCCTCGGATACCAAGTCCAGACAACGCTGGGGTTTGTTTAGGCACTGTGCTCCAGTGGAGATGATAGCAAGATCATCTGCATGGAGATGATCTTGCACCCCACTGGGAGGTTTATTTGAGATACAGGACATTTGTGTGTTAAAAGGGCTGGACTGAGAAACCCCCCCCTGTGGCGTTCCATTTTCTAGTGGCATGTGCTGTGATAGGTGACCTTGGAATTTGACTCTGGCTGTTCTATTCGTAAAGTAGTCACCTATCCAAGCCAAGGCTTGCCTCTGATTCCTTTTTGGATCAGGCTCTCCTGAATGGCAAGAGGACTTGCCATTCGAAAGCCTTCTCCAGGTCAAGGAATACTGCCACAGATGCGCCCGTGTTTTGTGCTCATGAGCGTGGCTATGCTGTGCGCTGTGCTCATGCCCCTGGTAAAACCCCTGGAGGTGTTCGTGTGGGGCCCCCATTTTTCCATTGGAGCCGGTTCAGTACCATCCTCTCGGCAGTCTTGGCCAGATAGCTGAGTAGAGAGATGGGGCGGTACTTCCCCGGCTCCTTTGGTTTAGGAATGGGAACTATGGTAGCCCTCTTCCAACTCTGGGGTAGAGTGGAAGTTTCCCAGGACTTGTTGATGAGTTGCGGGAAAGCAAGCTCACCTACCAGTCCCAGGCGGGAGATGATGGGTACGAGATCCCGTCATCGCCCGGGGCTGAGTTGCAACTGGCTTTGTGTGCATCTCTTAGTTCCCTCAGAGAAAATATAACATCTTGGGGTCATCGGGTTCGGCTGCCCTTTCTCTGATGTGGCAAGTCTGTCTGGTTGTAGGGGGTTCTTGTCTTGCCCTCAGTTCGGCGGCAGACTGTCGCTGCTCTTCTCGCAGAGAACTCTTGCGCCAGTCTGTTGGCCTCTGCCTGGGGGTCGTGGTGCGTGCATCTCGGGGCTGAGCGGCTGGTGGCTCGCTTGACCCGTTGCCATAGCTCTGAGAGGGTGGGACGGTGATCGAAAAACTCACACCATTCCCGCCACTTTTCCTGCCTCACTCTGCTGGCAGTTTCCTTGGCATCCCTCACAGCCTCCCTTAGGGGGGCTAGGTTGTCGGGGGTTCTTTGCCTTCGGAAATGTTTTCGGCACATGTTTACCCTGTGGTTGACCTCCTAATCTCGTCATTGAAGTACCAGGGGTCCTTGTGACTCCTGGACCCAGGCCGAGTTTTTGGGTATGGTCAGTGAGGCTGCCTCATCAATGGCATTTACAAGTCTGGGGTTGTTTAAATTACATTTTCGCTTGTTTTGGGTTCTTTTCTTCTCAGACAGCGGGCCAGCGCTCTGGAGCTGCGTTGCCTTGTCTTTTTTTCCTTTGGATTCGGTCTGTATTTCGTTTGGGGCCCATCCATGGGGTTTGTTATAGTGCCATAATGGTACTAGTGACGTCTCATCGACACGCCAGCAATCTTCCACCCGAGTCAAGTGGCCAGGGGGGTCTAGGACCCCTCCTCTCCATGCGTTGGCTCCTGGCTGTTGAGGAGAGCGATCTCCGGGGAATGCTCGAGCACGTTGGCTATGTGACGGCCCCCGCCGCATCCGGTGCCCTGCAGGGGGCCAGGATGGGGTTTGGTGTGCATTGAAGTCTCCCCCTATGACACTCGGGTCGGTGCTGCGGAAGCACATACTGGTGATGTCTAAGCTACTACAGTGTGGCCTGCTGTACACGTTTTGTACAATTTCAGAGTCCCCCGTCCAGTTTTGAATCTCGACGGCCCAAAAGATTCAACATCTTCTTACAGTGCGGGGCATCGGCTATTGCGGAGCAGGGAATTGTTGCCTTCACCAGGGTATCAGGCCTCTTTTGCCATCGGAACGTGGCAGCGCGTAGACGTGATACCCTGAGAAGCGGGAAAAGCTTCCGCTGATAATGTCTCCCGGAGCATGACGATGTCAATGTCCTTGATCGCAAATATTGCGTGGAGGATGGCATCCTTGAGGAGAAGCCACAGATGTTCCACTGCAGAATACTTAGATTGCGTGTCATGATGTTACTAATTGATAGTTACTCAGAGACATCGTCACATTCGGGTTTACGGTCGGAGTCTGACAACTCCATTGTGAGATCCTCACTGCTTGAGGACTCTTTCGGCTGTCGGCTATCCCTGGATCCACTGGGGGGTGGAGAGCCTTTGGTAGCTCTGACTTTTCGTCTTTGGCTTTTTTTCGGGCCAGGCTGTTTCTGTGCATTGGCTGGCCTTGCCTGGCAGGCTCAGCTTCTTCTGATTCGGCTTGTGGCACTGAATCAGCCTGGTTAGGCTCTGCCTGTGAGGGCATAGCCTGGCTAGGCTCTGCCTGTGAGGCATAGCCTGGCTTGGAGAGGGGAGGGAGTCTCGACCTGGGGTGAGGGAAGGATTGGGCTGATTTGGCCTTCTCCATCTTCCTTCCCTTTATGCTTTTCACGGTCTGTTTGAGGGTCGTCATGGCAACATTGACTGCCTTATCCGCCGCTTCCTCGGTCCTGGACAAGGTACTGCCCCTGCTGGGGGCCGGGGTAACAGAAATGCCGAATTTATCCCATGAGCGACTCAAGTGGCCAGCCCCTCCCCCCCCCGGTTTGGCTGATCCGCGCCGCACGCCTGAGAGTGGCAAGCGAGGGTCGCTCGCCTTGAAATTTGAAATTCCCTGTTGCTGTGCAGTGGGGATCAGCCAGCCCTTTGGGGGATTCTGAGGGTGCCTTTTTTTTTTAGTTGTTTTTTTTTTTGTTTTATTTTTATACCCTTTAAAAACATGGAATATGGGGGGTTTAATTATAGCTCGTGCTATGTGTGCGTAAAATGGGGGGGGGTGTTTTTTTTCGGTGAGTGGGGAGTGTTCGGGCCACCATTGTGGTTTGTTCTTTGTTTTTTTGTTTTTGTCTATGATTTTTATTGTAGTGTCTTTTTCTTGTTCGCTTTGTCGGGCCCAGGTTTTTTGCTCGTCTGGGGGTTGGGGGGGTTTTAAGAGGTTCCATGCGTATTTTTCTTGAAGTGTTTCGGGGAAAGGGGGAGTCAAAAAAAAAAATTGTTGCCCCGTGTCCCCCAATAGTGCTTTGTTCTGTATGATTTTTTTTGAGTTTTTGGGTTTTTTTGATTAGAAAACCAGGGGGAAAAGGTGGGGTTTTAAAGGGATAGGTTTTACATTTTGTTTTTGTAGATTTTGAGTTTTTGTTTTTTGGGTTGGGGCCCAAAAGAAAACTTTTGGGTTTTGGGGAGGTTGTGCATGCTTGTGCGATTCTTTTGTGGACGGTAATATGAAGCCTGGGTTTGTGAAATGAACCCCAAGGGCATTTTTCCCCTTTTTGTGAAAGGGAAATGTTGGTTTTTGGCTGTGATGGTTGTGCGGTTTTGGTGCTTTGTGATTTTAATTTTGGTTGAGGGTTTGTCTGTTTTTTCCCCCAATGGTGCCAAAAAGGTGTTAAGTTCTGTATAGTTTTTCTGTTGTTGTTTCAGATTTTGTTGTGATTTGGGGGGGTGTGGATTATCTGTGTTTATCGTTTTGGCATGGGAAAAATTATTTTGCTTTTAGGGGGGGTTTTGGGAAAAGATTGGGGGGTAAGGATTGGGGGTTTTGGGGGTGAGAGAAAACCCCCTGTTTTACTCCACTTCGGGTGGATGGGGGTCCCCAAAGGGGTGAGCCCGGGCTTTATTGTGGCAGCCCTTTGGGGTCCAGGAAGCTACAGAGGAGGGGGTGGAGATTTTGTGGGGGTTGAATTGTTTTAATTTGTATTGAGGCCGTCGTGCCAGCCTTAAAAAAGGGCCCCTTGCAATAAGCAGGGCGATAGAAACTCTCGGCCCCCCTGTGTGGGCAAAACCGTGTTGCCTACTTTTTGTTTTTGTTGTTTTTTTCCCAGGTGTGTGATAAGTTGCGTTTTATTAGCCTCTTACCCTTTTTCCCGGGGAATTTTCCAGAAATGAATGGGGCGATATTTTTTCCACCCCCTGTACTGATTTTCCCCAAATTCGGAAGGGGGGGTGATGGGGGCGTGTTTGAATTTGTGGGGGAAAATTTCCGGGTACCCAGTGCCGCTTTAAAAGAGATGGCGAAACCCCCCCGGGGGGCCGGAAAAAAAAATTAATGGGGGTGGCGGGATTTTCTATGATTGTTTTTTTATTTGCTTGCCCCGGGTTTTGTTTTTTTTGGTCGTTTGATGGGTTGTAATTCTTCTGGAGTAAAGGGTTGGGGGGGGAAACGTCCTCGTGGGGTTTGTTTATTGTAATGTGTTTCGGGAGAATTGTTTTTCTGGTTGGTGTAGGTAGTGGGGTTACCTCGGCCCTCTGTGTGGGGTCAAATGGGCCCGTTTGGGGTGGGGGGTTTTTGGGAAATTCTTTTGCCAGAATTCCCTGGGAGTAGCTCCATCTCCTCCCCCGGGGGAAAACCTTTCTGTCTGTGTTGTTTTTAAGGTATGTGGGGCCTGTTTTTTTTCGCCCCCTGAGCATTTTAAAGGGAGCCCAAAATTTTCTTGGGGTTTTTGGTGTTTTGCCATAGTCTCTGGTAATTTTCCCAAGTGTTTTTTGTTCTTATTTAATTTCGTGTTTTTTGGGTTTTTGGGTTCTCTGTATTGGTGCGTAGTTGTGCGCCCCAGCCCGTGTTATTGAAAGGGTTGAAAGTGCCTGTTTTGTTTTTTAAGGAAATTTTCAGCAAAGTGTTTTCGGTAGGAGGGAGGTTTTTGGGTGTTTTTTTTGGGGATTTGGGCCTCCCGGGCCCCTGTATTTTTGTGTCCCACTGTTCAAGGTGGGTTTTTATTGTGTGTGTGGGTTTGCCCCTCGAATCATTTAAATTGTTTGTTTTCAAGGGGCTTGTTTGAAGCCCCCCCTTTTTTGCATGTTTAAAGGATTTGGGGGTTTGTGTTGGGATCATGATGGGGTTTTTTTGAAAGGGTTAGGATCCCCGGGAGGGGGTGGCGGGATGGGATATCGTCTGTTTTTAAGGGTGGTGTGGGGTGCTGGGTTTGGTTTTTGAAAAGGATATGTCGGGTGTGGTTGCTGTTTGTGGGAAAATGTAATTTGGGTGTGTTTTGCCGAGGGTGTCAGTCTCCCTTTGTTGTAGTATGACCCACCCCTCTCCCTAGGGGGTTTGGGTGTGGTTGTTAAAAAAGTGGTGGTTTGCTTTTAAAGTCTCCCAGGGGGATATTGGTTTGTTTTTTTTTTGTTCAGGAGCTGCAGGATGTCGGGTTCTGGTATTAGGGTTACGGGGGGTTTGGGTTAAGTGTTCCCGTATGATGGTCCTTGTGGTGTGTTTTTTTTCGCTGTCAAGGGGTCTAAAAGGGGAAGTTTTGATGTTTTTGTGTTGGATGTTTTTTTGTTTGCTAAAGCTCCCCCCATCGTTTTGTTTTGTGACTTGTTGGAAGAGTAGATTGGTATTTTGTAAATTTTAAAGTGGGTTAGTGTTTTTGACCCTGGCGGGTTTAGGGATGATATTTGGGTCGTTTTTTCGGTGGGTGTTGCAGATTTCGTGTTTCCGGTTTTCCAGGGAAAGGGACTTGTTTTGTATAAAGGTGAGGCGTGAATGTATGGGGAAAAGTCCCATGTTGTGTTTTCTGTTTTATGTGGGGTTGTTAAAAATGAGGTGTCCTTTGGGTTTATTTTTTTGAATTTTTTCTGTAATTCGTCATTTGTTGTCAAGGGGTATTTTACCTTCCAAGAGGTGTACAGTATTTTTGAGCTTAACCATTTATGCGGGCCTTGTTTTGGTCATGAGCCACTGATGCGGTTTTTTCTGATTTTTTGGGCCCAATTTCCTCTTTTCCAGAGTAGTATATTTTGGGGGTTTTTCTCCCGAACAGTTGTTCCCATAAAAAGGGGGGTTCCAACGCATTGGCCATGGGCGGTCCAAAAACCCCTCTCTCTTGAGTTTTTTTCGGGGAAACGTTTTTTGAAACCGGAGATGGTGGTGGTGGGTGGGGGGAGGTATGGGGGATTTCCCTGGGGGGGTTTTGGGGTTTGATGGGCCCGGGGAGGTCTGGCGGACCCCCATGGGAGGGTTGCTATGGCTGTTTTGGGTTTCCCTTTTTGGCCTAACGGGGCTCAGGCTTAGGAGTTGTCACGGGGGGTGGTTGGGAGTTTGGGGGGGATCTTCATTAGTTGCCTTTTCCGGGCAACATAATGTGATGACCCCCCTTGAGGCGGGGGTTGGTGGTCTGGAGATTTAGCAGGGGGCTGGATCCCTTTTTGGTGCCCCGGAGTCGGCCTCCCCCCAAACAAGTCAGGAAGGTTGTTTTTTTGCTTTGGGCCCCCCTTGGCATGGTGCCCAAAGCCCTTTTAAAGGGGGAATGAGGTTCTTCATGTGAGCATGGGGGCGAACAATCATATTTTTTGGAGGATCGTTTGGGAAAGGGCCCCAAATGGATGGCAGTTCATTTGGTTGTCTTGGTTTTTAAAAGGTTCCCGCCGGGCTTTTTTGATTAAAGGGGGGTTCCCTCATTTGGGGGTAGCAGGGTGTCTTGGTGCCTTTTGCGCCACTAACCCTTTAAAAGGGCCAGCTTTTTTCTCTTTCCCTTTTTTTTCTTTTTTCGTAGGGTTCATAGGGGCCCCTTTTTTACAGGGGAATGTTGGGGAAGGTGCGGTGGTCACGGCCCCCCCCAATTTAGGGATTTTTCACTTACTTTTGGGAGTCCCTGTATAGTGGGGTGGAGGGCCGCATTCAGGCACCCGGTGCTCTTTGTCTCCTTTCAGGGTTTTTAAAGTGTCCAAAAGCCCTAGAGTTCATACAATGCCTGAGTGGCGTGAAAGGGTCAAATTTAATTTGGGCCCCGGGGCGACAAAAAAGGTTTAAAAAGGGAGATACCCTTTTCCTTGAGGGTTTTTGGGGGGGCCTGGTGCTCTGAAAGCGGCTTTCAGGGGAAGGGGCTTTTCAAGACAAAAAAAGTTTTTGAAAATGGGAGTCGGGAGCAGCTGCCAGATCTGTCGGCAATGGCTGACTCAGGGTTTGTTTAAACCCCGGGGTCTGTTATCTTTTGAAAACCGCGTGAGCTTGGCCCTTTATGCGGGGGGGGGCACAGGAGTGGGAACCCCCGGTTTTTTTTCATTTAAATGTTGTGGAGGAGGGAAAATTCTTTGGGCCCTGGGTCGGGGTAAACGATTTAAAAGCAAGATATCCTTTTAGGTTTGGTAGTAAACCCGGGGTACTCTGACAAATTTGGGCCCCAAAGAGCCCTTGGGAAGGGGGTTTCCCGCCGGGTTTGGGGGCCCGGGGCCCCTTGAAAAAAATTTCCCTTTTACCCTTAAAACATTTTAAATGAGTGGGCGGGTGAGATGAGGGGGGAAGGTGATTGGGAAAAGGGGTAAGAGTTAGGAAAAAAGGAAAAAAGAGGTCCTGGACTTCGGCCCCCCCTTAGTGAAGTCTGGTGGCGTTCTCCAGCACCTAGAGGATCGGAGTTTATTGTTGGGGGACCCCCCTTGCTGCCCCAACCTTGGGTTAAAGGGCCCTTTGGTGAGAGCGCACCACCCAG
Organism: Penaeus monodon; assembly: GCF_015228065.2. NCBI lineage: Eukaryota > Metazoa > Arthropoda > Malacostraca > Decapoda > Penaeidae > Penaeus > Penaeus monodon. Next base: position 4,383 of record NW_023660127.1, on the reverse strand, counting down.
ACGAATACCCCAAAATCCCCCGGGGGGTTTTTGTAGGTCCCTTTGGCCCCAAGAAAAGGGGAAAAAGTTTAGGCGGGTTTTAAAACCACCACAGGGCACACCCGACTGCTGGGGCCCCCCATCAGGGTTTTTCCCCGTATGAGAGAGCTTTTCGGGTCTGGGGAGAGGGGGAAGGTTTCCCCTTTTCACCGTCAGTGGGCAACAAGAAAAAAAACCGCTGAAGGCCCGGGGAAAGCAAAAAATCTCTGAAGAAGAGTGATTTACAGATTTTACTTTTTGGAGAGGTAAAAATAGGGAGAAAAAAATTGCGGCGCGATTGAGGTCCCCGGGACTCCAGGGGGGCTCAAAGACACTTTGAGGGTTTTGTTTTGGGATAATTGGGTTTCTCTCTTTGGCCCTTGACTAGGGGGCTCGTGGGTGCGGGTTCCCAAAGAACAAACGAAGTAAAAAAGGTGAAGAAATCCCAAGGGGGGGGGGGAAAAAGGGAAGTGGGGAAAAATTTTAAAAAAGTTAGAGGTTTTAAAAGCAGGGGGGGGCCCCAAAACCCTTGCGTGGTTTGTTTCTATATCTCTGGTTCATGTCTGGAGCATCGAGGGGGGGGAAGTAATTGTTTGGTTTATATTTTATATTTGTTTTGCTGGCTGTGCTGGCAAATATTAGTAAATGAGTTATATACTAAAGTAAACACTCTCTTTCTTTTTTATAATAAATATATATATAATCATATATATATTTATTTGTTTAAATATTTTTAGTTTATTTACATTTTATGTTTTTTTATGTTTTTTATATATTTCATAGTAACTAGGTTAGTGGAACAAAGAGAAAGGGTTAAGTGAATTGTTTTTTTTTTTTTTTTTTTTTTTATCGAAAACGATTAACAATTAGTGATTTGTTAGGATAGGTTAAATAAGGTTAATGGCTACATGACAATTTTTTTTTTTTTTTTAACAAGAAAGTCTAATACAAAAAAAAAGAAGAAAGAAGTTGGGAGTTCCAGGGCTGGTCGAGAGATATAGAGTAGTACAAAAACGTGGGATAATGGGTGATGGAGGGGAAGTAAAGCTAGACAGGGACAGGCGGAAAGCGGGTGAGATGAGATGTAGGATGAGATGATGTGAGTGATGAGAAAACACTGTTAAGGATATCTGCTTGGAGAACCGGATCAAGTGCTAAGATAATCATTTGTGGGGGGATTGAATGCTATGACAACTGGGTCTGACTTTCAAGAGGGAGGGGACCAGAGGAGAGCATAAATTGCAGAGAATAACAGAATAATTGAGATGATAGATAATCATTAGTAGATAAGTGGCGAGGCAAGCAGAGTCAGGAGCAGTTATGTCATAAAAAAAAAAAAAAAAAAAAAAAAAAAACGAACGAACGAACGAATGGTAAGTAAATTGGCAAAAAAGAAAAAGGAACATAACAGGAACAACGAAACAGAACGTGGTGGGGACATAACAGGAACATAACATAAACATAGAACATAGAACACAATATAATAATAAGGCTTTTTTTTTTTTTTTTTCAGGAGTATATTATTTTTTTTCTCCCTTTTTCCGTAGAACATCTCCATCCTGCTCGTCCTCTGACTCGCGTGTCTGCCTTATGCAATTACACGAGTGCACTGCAAATCACACAATCGGTCAGATCCGTAGCAATTTTTGAAATTTCATTCTTCCGTCACTCCTTTTATAGTTCTCAGCGCTATCCCCGACCACTGGGCGGGCCGAGGGGGGAAAACGACAGCCGTGGTAGGAAAGGAAAAGTTAAGAAAAAAACCCCTTTCCCGGGGGGGGAAAGAAAGGGGAGAGGGGAAGGATAAAGGGGGGGGATCGAAGAGAGGATTGTAAGAAAAAAGAGTGGGGGTTTAACCAACTGCGGGTAAAAGTTGGGGCATAGCTGATAAAAGGGGAAAAGGGGAGGAAAAAGGTCAGAAAGGGAGGCCTCGCGCCATCGGGGTTCGCTCCCCGGCATAAGGTGACTCCTTCGCAGAGCTAACCCCGGGGTCGGCGAGGCCCCGCGCCCGGGCTGCGGTCATCGCAAACGAGGGGGGTTTGGGGCGGAAAAGGTGGCCTGTCGGGGCCATCGGGACCCACCGTGCACGGACTTCCCCCCCCATGGCAACGGGGGTGCCCTCGGCTAACCGTGAGGCTACAGTTGAAGTACGAGGAGCGCTAATCAGAGGTTACCTCCCTTCCCCGGGTCGAGCAGAGATTTCCCTTTCGGGGGCGGACTTCAGGGGGGTTGCTCTGGCGCTAAGATAACTAAAAAAAAGTAAAAGGTAAAGAATTCAAGGGGGGGGGGGAGAAAAGAAAAAGTGTAAAAATTTAAAAATTTTAAAATTTGGGTAAAGGGGGGGCGAGAACCCCTTGCATGGTAGATACATTGCTTCGCCCCCGGGGCTGGGGATCCACTCGGCTAACGAGGGGGGGTTTGGGAGCGGTAAAGGGGGGCCTGTCCGGCCCCATCGGGACCCACCTGCCGGACTTCTCCCCCCATGGAAACGGTTGTCCTCGAAACCTGGGGCTACGGGTTTGAAGTACGAGTGAGATCGCTAATCAGGGGTTCCCTCCTTCCCCGCGCGAGCAGAGATTTCCCCCGTCGGCGGCGGGACTTCTGGGGAGATGTCTCTGGCGCATAAGAAAAACATAAAAAATAAAGTAAAATGAAAAAATTCAAAGGGGGGGGGGGGGGAGAGAAGGGAAAAGGGTGAAATTTAAAGGAAGTAAATTTTGGTAAAAGGGGGGCGAAAAACCCCTTGCTGGTAGTTTACATTGCATTCATTTTTCTTTTTCATGTCGGGGGTTTTCGGGGAGGGGGTGGTGGTTGTTTTTATTTTTTTTCTATGGTGAGAAGAAGGGGCTATGGTTCGTTATTGTGTTTCGAAGTAAATCCCTTTTTTTTAATAAAAAAAATTATATTAAAAACTTATATATATCATTTATTTTGGGTTTTTATACTTTTTTTCTATTTTTTAAAAGTTTTTTGTTTTTTTATTGTTTTTTTATTTTTGGCTTAAAAATAATTTAAAAAGGAAAGATGTGGTGAGTTTTTGGACAATAAAAAAATATAAACTAGGGTTAATTTAACAAATGATTTTTATTGGTTTTTTTACTTTTTTAGTTTTATATTTTGTTTTTATTTTATTTTTTTTTTTATTATTTTTTAATTTCTAAGAACAAAAACGAGAACAAAACAATTTTAAATTATGTTAAAAGAAAAGGAATTATTTAACTTAATTTTTTTTTTTATTTCATTATTTTTAAAATTTTTTATTTTTTTTTGTATTTATTTTTAATTTTTTTATTTTTTTTTTAATGCTAAAAAGGAACAAAAACAAAAGAAAAAGGCGGGGGACTCCCGTGGGAAAAAAAATAGTTACATAAACGAGAGAATGGGTGATCAAAAGGGGAAATGAAAACAATAGGGGCAAGGGGGATGGTGAGATTAGGGGTGGGGGGATTGAGTGATCTTTATAAAAGAATAAAAGGGATATTATTTTTCAAACGAGGGGGGGTGAATTCTTACAATTGGTCTGACAGAAATGGGGGGGAAAGAAAAGGGGCATGTTACATGATAGACAAGTAATTGTGGTAAAAATGGTGATAACAATAAAAACATAATATAAGGACCAGAACAAGAACAAACAAAAACAAAAAAAAATACGAAGAACAAGGATGTCAACGAAAATGGGGGGTTAAATAGAAAGGGGAAAACAGAAAGTATTGTAAAAAAGGGGAAAAAAACAAAAAAAAAGCAAGTAAACATAGGGTATCAGTTATTTAAGGATTTTTTTTTTTTTTTTTTTTTTTTTTTTTAGGAGTTTTTTTATATTTTTTCTCCCTTTTTTCCTGAAAATCCCATCCCGCTCGTCTCGATTCGCGGTCTGCCTTAGCAATTCACGATGCACTCCCATAACCAGCAAAACGAGTCAGAGTCCGTGCGGTTTGTAAGAGTTCAGTCCTTGGGAACTCCCCGTTTTAGTTGTCGCGCTGATCCCACACCACTAGGCGGGCCGAGGCGGGCAAATGCAAGCCGTTTTTTTTTTTTTTTTTCTTTTTTTTTTTTTTTTTTGATTCTTGACTATCAACCAGCGGCATGTGGCCAAGGTTATAAGCCATGATCCTATTTATTCGTCAATCTATATAAGTCATAAAGTTTTTTCTCCCTTAAAAAAAGGGTTACTTTACTTATTATTTTTTTTATCTTTTAATAATTAGTTGTTGTAAATCTTGGGGATTTATTCTTAGATAATTTTTAATGATTTTTTTTGTTTTTGTATTTTTTTTTTTGGGGCCCATATTGTTTTAGAATGGTCTTGGTAAGGGGTGACGCCGGGGCATTGGGGGAAAAATTTTTTTTTCAAAAGGAGTGAGGGGT